>NC_092342.1:319801375-320106750 GCF_046630445.1 Rutidosis leptorrhynchoides
ATGATTTTGAATACAAACCAAGGTATTTACAGTTCATAGTCTTAAATAAGAACTCGATCCAAGAAGATGGCAATTTGAATCAACGAAAACGGATTTGTAACGAAGAAACTATGACCGAAACAAAATTGGTTATCCTAGATCATTTCAACTACGGGATCAATTGGAAAAAAATGATATAAATCACATATTTCTAAGATAACATGATATTTTATATATATGTACTTATAATTCAATTTTATATGGTTCAGGATCACCCGTAAACAACACGAGAAGATTAATCATAAGATCCCATGATTGTACGCAACACGTCATTTGACAACACCGGTACTTTATGTACGCAACACGTCATTTGACAACACCGGTACCATGGGTCAAGATTAATCTCGACCAATACATATACGATGGGGTTTTATTTATTTCGTTGGGGGTTTTGTTTATTGCGGGTATATTAAACATCTAAAAATGAACCATTAAAAATTGAATTACTAACATCGGAATGCTAACTACGGACTAAGGAAATATTCAAAATATTAAAAGTATAACAAGTATATATATATATAACGTTTGTTTTAAAATGAAAACATATTGATATATTATATATGGATAGGTTCGTGATATCAACCGGAAGACCGAGTCAAAAGATATATATCATCAAGACAAGAGTGAGTATATAGTCCCACTTTTAAACTCTAAATATTTCGGGATGAGAATACATGTATTTTATGTTTTACGCTATGGACACAAGTAACTGAAAAATATATTCTACGTTGATTTGTACCACTGGCATACTTCCCTGTAGCTTGGTAACTAATATTTACAGCGGTAATGTAAACGCGAATCCTGTTGATAGATCTATCGGGCCTGACAACCCCAATCGGACTGGACGACCAGTATTCAACGGTTGCACAGTACTTCGTTTTGTGACTACACTTGGTACGGTGTAGTAAGATTTCATATTAAAGGGAATATGCGACGTGAAAATGTTAAGTATGGTTACCAAGTGCTCAACCACTTAGAATATTTTTATTGAAATGTTTATATACGAAATCTTGTGGTCTATATATATATATTGCTGCGCACTAAACCTATATCTCACCAACTTTATGTTGACGTTTTTAAACATGTTTATTCTCAGGTGATAATTAAAGCTTCCGCTGCATTATGTTGAATCTAAGCAGGATCATGCGTACTCATATTTGTGTCAAAAATAAAACTGCATATCCGAGGACGTGTGTTGTAAAATATGCTAGAAATCGTGTTGTTATTATCATTTGTAAAGTTTGTAAGTCGAAGATTATCGTTAAACGATAATCATCTTTTTATTGTCTAAAGCTTGTAACAAAAATAATGGTTTGGTTTGTAATGTATAATATATGCAGTTTTCCTTTTTAAAAATGTCGCATATAGAGGTCAATACCTCGCAATGAAATCATACGTTATCTAACACGTTCTTATGGTTAAGGACGGGTTATGACACGTTTGACCTCACGATCCATAATTTCAACGGGGTTTTCGACAAAATTTAGTTTCTCGTCAATTTTAATCTCGTCTAAAGGAATAATGAGATCTTCGGTAGCTAGGTATTTCTTCAGGTTTAAAACATGAAAGGTGTTATGAATCTTTTCTAATTGTGGAGGTAGCTAAAGTCGATGGGCCACTGGCCCAATACGTTTTTCAATCTTGAATGGCCCAATGTATCTTGGGCTCAATTTCCCCCGCTTTCCAAAACGAATAACACCTTTCCAAGGTGATACCTTAAGCATAACCATATCACCTTCCTCAAACTCTAAAGGTTTTCTTCTAACGTCCGCATAGCTCTTTTGTCGACTACGGGCTGTTTTCAATCGTTGCTGAATCTGAATGATTTTATCGGTGGTTTCTTGGATAATTTCTGGACCTGTAATCTGTTTATCCCCCACATCACTCGAACAAATCGGGGACCTGCACTTCCTCCCATAGAGTGCCTCGAATGGTGCCGTCTCAATACTAGAATGATAGCTGTTGTTGTTGGAAAACTCAGCTAATGGTAGATGTCGATCCCAACTACTTCTAAAATCAATAACACATGCTCGTAGCATGTCTTCGAGTGTCTGAATTGTCCTTTCACTCTGCCCATCAGTTTGTGGATGATAGGCAGTACTTAAATCTAGACGAGTTCCCAATGCTTCGTGTAATGCCTGCAAGAATCTAGAAGTAAATCTGCTATCACGATCAGAGATAATAGAGATTGGTATACCATGTCTAGAAACAACTTCTTTCAGGTATAATCGTGCTAATTTCTCTATACCATCCTCTTCTTTTATTGGCAGAAAGTCTGCTGACTTAGTAAGACGATCGACTATTACCCAAATCATATCATAACCACCTGTGGTTCTTGGTAACTTAGCAATGAAATCCATGGTAATGTTTTCCCATTTCCATTCTGGGATTTCAGGTTGTTGGAGTAGACCCGATGGTTTCTGATGCTTAACTTTGACTTTAGAACAAGTCAAACATGCTCTTACATAAGTGGCTATATCGGCCTTCATTCCTGGCCACCAAAAGTTTCTCTTGAGGTCTTGGTACATTTTCCCCGCTCCGGGATGTATTGAATATCTGGTTTTATGTGCTTCATCTAGTACCACTTTCCTCAAATCCCCATTCTTTGGTACCCAAATTCTTTCAACTAAATATCTGATTCTGTCTTCTCGAATATTAATCTGTTTTTCTAATCCTTTGGGTATTTCCCTTCCAAAAATTCCTTCCTTCAAAACCTCCTGTTGTACCTCTTTTATTCGAGTAGTAAGATTAGTATGAATAATCATGTTCATAGCTTTTACTCGAATAGGTTCTCTTTCCTTTCGACTCAAGGCATCGGCTACCACATTTGCTTTCCCCGAATGGTAACGGATTTCACAATCATAATCATTTTGCAGCTCAACCCACCTACGCTGTCTCATATTTAGTTGCTTTTGATTTAAAATATGTTGGAGACTTTTGTGGTCGGTGTATACGATAAACTTAACCCCATATAGGTAATGTCTCCACATCTTTAATGCAAAAACAAGCGCCCAATTCCAGATCATGTGTGGTGTAGTTTTGTTTATGAATTTTGAGTTGTCGAGAAGCATATGAAATCACCTTCTTCCGTTGCATAAGAACACACCCAAAACCCATTCTTGATGTGTCGCAGTAGATAACAAAATCTTCCATTCCGTCAGGTAACGATAAAATAGGTGCCGTAGTCAACTTCTTTTTCAACAATTGGAAGTCACCCTCTTGTTCGGAAGTCCATTCATACTTCTTCCCCTTGTGTGTCAATGCGGTTAAAGGTTTGGCTACTCGGGAGAAATCTTGAATAAACCTCCTATAGTAACCGGCTAAACCCAAAAATTGACGTATTTGTGTTGGAGTTTTCGGGGTCTCCCAATTTTTGATGGCTTCAATCTTGGCGGGATCAACTTTGATTCCATTACTACTGACTACGTGGCCAGAAATTGTACTTCATTTAATCAAAAAACACATTTAGAGAACTTAGCATAAAGTTGTTCTTTTCTTAACAATTCTAACACAAGTCTCAAGTGTTGTTCGTGTTCTTGGTTATTCTTCGAATAGATAAGGATGTCGTCAATAAAGACAATAACAAACTTATCTAAATATGGACTACATACTCGGTGCATGAGGTCCATGAAAACTGCGGGTGCATTGGTTAAACCGAATGGCATAACCATGAATTTGTAATGGCCATAACGAGTTCTGAAGGCTGTTTTTGGTATATCGGCTTCTTTAACCCTCAGTTGATGATAACCCGACCTTAAGTCGATTTTGGAGTATACGCTCGAACCTTGGAGTTGATCAAACAGGTCATCGATTCGGGGTAAAGGGTATCAGTTTTTGATGGTTACTTTGTTCAGCTCACGGTAATCGATACACATGCGAAAAGACCCATCTTTCTTTTTAAAGAATAAAATTGGAGCTCCCCATGGTGACGTACTCGGTCGGATAAAACCACGTTCTAATAATTCTTGTAGCTGACTTTGTAATTCTTTCATTTCGGTGGGCGCAAGTCTATATGGAGCACGAGCTATTGGTATGGCTCCTGGTACAAGATCTATTTGAAATTCAATGGATCGGTGTGGAGGTAGTCCCGGTAATTCGTCCTAAAACACCTCAGGAAATTCTCTTGCAACAGGAACGTCATCGATTTTCTTTTCTTCGTTTTCAACCTTCTCGACGTGTGCTAGTATGGCATAGCAACCTTTTTTTATTAGTTTGCACGCCTTCAAACTACTAATAAGATTTAATTTGGCATTACCCTTTTCTCCGTACACCATTATGGGTAACCCGTTTTCTCTCGGAGTGCGAATCTCCTTCTCATGACAAACAACTTCGGCTTTCACCTTGGACATCCAGTCCATTCCAATAATTAAGTTTAAGCTACCCAATTCCACCGGTATTAAATCAATTGCAAACGTTTCGCTAACTAAACTAATTTTTCAATTTCGGCAAATTTTATCAACCTTAATTAGTTTACGTTTGCTACTTCAAGTATACACTTTTTATCCAAAGGCGTTAACGGGCAATTTAATTTGGCACAAAATTCTCTACTCATATAACTTCTATCGGCACCCGAATCAAATAAAACATAAGCAGGTGTATTGTTGATAAGAAACATACTCGTAACAAGCTCCGGGTCTTCCTGTGCATTCTCCCCATTAATGTTGAAGGCTCTCCCACGGCCTTGCCTATTTCCATTCCTGCACTGGTTTATGGTATGGCCCGGTTTTCCACATCCATAGCAAACAACTCCGTTATTATTTGTTCCGGCATTATTTACTCCTTTGTTTCTATTTGGTCCGTAGACTTCACACTTTGCCGCAATATGGCCATTCCTATTACACTTGGTACATAATTCTCTACAAAACCATTCCGGATGAAACGTATCACACCTGGGGCATATAGTTCTTTGCCTTTTGTTGTTGTTGTTGTTGTTGTTGTTGTTAGGGTTATTGTTGTTGAGTCGTTTGTTGTTGTTGTTATTGTTGTGATTGGGATTTTTGTTGTTGTTATTATTATTGGGATGGTTTGTGCGGTTATTGTTGCGGTTGTTGTTGCGATTATTGTTGTTGTTGGGGTGGTTGCGATTGTTGTTGTAGTTGTTGTTTTGATTGTTGTTGTTGTACTGGTGACCCTGATCACTGCTTTCCTCCCACTTTCTTTTTCCCTGTTTCATTATGGCCTCCTCAGCCGCTTCTTTCTTTATCCTTCCTGTAATTTGGCCTATCAATTTGTGGGCTATACGGCTCGCTTTCTGCATTGTTGCAGGATCGTTAGCACCTACATGCTCTTGGATTCGTTCCGGCAACCCTTTTATGAATGCTTCAATTTTTGCTTCTTCATCCTCAAATGTTCCAGGACACATTAAAGCCAGTTCATTGAAATGTCGCTCGTAAGTAGTGACATCTAACCCTTGGGTTGTCAGTGCTTTAAGCTCTGTCTTGAGCTTGTTGATTTCGGTTCTGGGACGGCACTCTTCCTTCATCATGTGCTTGAAAGCGGACCATGGAAGTGCGTAGGCGGTATTCTGTCCTACGTAATCCATATAGGTATTCCACCATGTCAAAGCAGTACCCCTGAAAGTATGTGTGGCATACTTAACTTTATCCTCTTCTGTGCAGTTGCTGATTGCGAACACGGCTTCAACCTTATCTGTCCACCGCTTTAGTCCAACGGGTCCTTCAGTTCCTTCAAACTCATTGGGTTTGCAGGCCATAAAAGCTTTGTAGGAACATCCTACCCGGTTGCCATTGTTTCCTCCACTGCTGGAACCCGATTAGTTATTGTTGTTCATTGAATTCACCACTGCAGCCATATTTGCAGTTAAAGCTTGAAGTTCTTCTGTGTTCAATTGTTGTTGTCTAGTAGCTGGAGGAGCCATTTCCTTCAAAAATAGCCGACTGAGTTAATCATATAGAATTTTAGAAGTAGCCAAAAAGTATTTTGTAGCTTAATATGAACTTATTATTATAAAAGCTTTTTCTCCATATTAGTGTTTTATAACTATAATAATGTTCATACTTAGCAGCTAACACACAAATTAACTACTAAAATTCTAATATGAAAAACTATGGTAAGTTATTACGTTACTACATAATAATAAGTTGTAATAATAATAATAAACCTTCCATGCTTATTCTTATTATTATACAATCATAAGGAAAATTACATTGCGGATTTTCTTACAAGCTTAAACACACAATATAATACATATTATACAATGCATGGAATACAGGATAGCTGCCGATGGTTCAAGAACGGCGAGATTTCTTAGATGTTGACATTGTTTCTTTCTCTGCCAAACGTTTGGATTTTCGTTTGGATAGTTCTTTTTCCAATTCCTCCCAATTGGTTCTTTCGGCTAATTGTTTGGGGGCAAAACCAACAGTCCTTATACGAGCGGTCATTTTATAAACTGGTCTCTTAGGTGGTTCAGGTGGATGATCACAAACATTTTGGGTCATAATAAGTTCATAGGGTTTGGGATCGGGTATAACAGCCAAAGATTTTCCCAAATCACGTTGTGGTTCGGTAATTTCCACAACTTCTTCAGGATCCTCTTCTTCGGGTTCCTCTTCGGGATCTTCTTCTGGATCCTCTTCTGGAACCTCTACTGGTAATTGTGAATCTTTCCAATTTTCCCAAAAATTTTCCACTTTAATGGTAGCACCAAAAGTTAACTTTTCTGTTGGTTCATAAGTCGTACGCTTTGACTCAGCCTCCGAATCACTTGATAAGTAAATGAAATCTGAATCACTAGAGATGCTTATATGATCGGATGAAGTCATCTATCACATAATAGCAGGCACATTAAGAGAATGATATATCTTAAAATATTTATATGTTAATAATCTTATGTTTCCAACAATTATATTAAGCAATCATTTTTAAAATAATTACGGTCGAAGTCCAGACTCACTAATGCATCAAAAATCAGTTAGACACACTAATGAAAAATTTTCTGATTCTCTAAGACCAACGCTCGGATACCAACTGAAATGCCCCATTCATATTAATTATAAACGTTTCATAGTAATTGTTTTCTTTGCGAGGTTTTGACCTCTATATGAGACGTTTTTCAAATCTTGCATTCGTTTAAAAAAAAACAACCATAACCTTTATTATTGAATAAAGGTCTTAATGACATAATTTAGATTGTCTATCAAAGACAATCTCCTCAAATAAATAAGTTTTTACACAACCCATTACAATATGATCAAATATATTACAACAAATACTCCGAATGCAAGTTTAAACAATATAAACAATTATGCCGACTCCAAATCTTGACCTTGGGTTGGCATACGACAGCGGAAGCATTTTTAATATTCACCTGAGAATAAACATGCTTAAAACGTCAACAAAAATGTTGGTGAGTCATAGGTTTAATTTCTACATAATAATCATAACATTTAATAAGCCACAAGATTTCATTTAATTAAATGTGCAGGATCATTACAACTGCAAAAATCATTCATACGATGAGTCGCCTGGTAACCGACCTTAACATAGAGCGCTTAAGATATCTGGCATCATACATTCCACTATTCAAATGTATGACAATAACCCTTCGAAGTACTAAAGCATTTCCACTATTCGAAAATGGGGGTGGTTGGTGCCCGTAGATCTACCTTTAGGATTCGCGTCAATTAGTGTTTTTCACTAACTCTTAGGTTACCAAGCATAATAATAATAAGTACAGATATCCGGTATAACAAATCAATCGTAGAATTTAGTTCCATGAACTCGTGCTTATTTTGTAAAACATTTATAAATTTTGCATGTATTCTCATCCCAAAATAATTTAAATAGTAAAAATGGGACTATAACTCACTTTCACAGATTACTAATTCTTCGAGAATTAGACTTGGCCACGGGTTGATTTATGAACCTATAACAATATATACATATATTAAAATATGATCGAAATATATTCATAATATTTTCTTTATTACGTGTTGATGATTTTAGTTGTCCAGTTAGCAGTCCAATGTTAGTAGTCCATAATTTGTCTTACATGAATAACTTAATATATATCTTGAATCAATCCACGATCCAGTGTATACATATCTCAGTATTGATCACAACTCAAACTATATATATATTTTGGAATCAACCTCAACCCTGTATAGCTAACTCCAACATTTGCATATAGAGTGTCTATGGTTGTTCCGCAATATATATATAGATGGGTCGCCATGATAGGTCAAAACATTGTATACGTGTCTATGGTATCTCAAGATTACATAATATACAATATAAGTTGATTAAGTTATGGTTGGAATAGATTTCTTACAAATTTTCACGTAGCTAAAATGAGTAGTTTTTACCAATTTTGTTTTACCCGTCATTTCTTCGTTTCAAATCCGTTTTGAGTGATTTAAGCGGATACGGTTTCATATTGAACTTAACTTTATGAAACAAAACAGAAAAAGTATAGCTTTATAGTTGGAAATATAAGTTACAAGTCGTTTTTGAAAGAGGTAGTCATTTCCGTCGAAAGAACGACATGTTGATGACTATTTTGAAAAACATACTTTCACTTTGAGTTTAACCATGATTTTTGGATATAGTTTCATATTCATAAGAAAAATCATTTTCCCAGAAGTATAGCTTTTAAATCAAAGTTTTTCATAGTTTTTAATTATCCAAACCAAAACAGCCCCCGGTTGTACTACGACGGTGTATATCCGGTTTTACGGTGTTCTTCGTGTTTCCAGGTTTTAAATCATTAAGTTAGCATATCATATAGATATAGAACATGTGTTTAATTGATTTTAAAAGTTAAGTTAGAAGGATTAACTTTGTTTGCGAACAAGTTTAGAATTAACTAAACTATGTTCTAGTGATTACAAGTTTAGCTCTTCGAATAAGATAGTTTTATATGGATGAATCGAATGATGTTATGAACATCATTACTACCTCAAGTTTTCTGGATAAACCTACTGGAAATGAGAAAAATAGATCTAGCTTCAAAGGATCCTTGGATGGCTTAAAAGTTCTTGAAGTAGAATCATGACACGAAAACAAGTTCAAGTAAGATTTCCACTTGAAATAAGATTGTTATATTTATAGAAATTGAATCAAAGTTTGAATATGAATATTACCTTGAATAATAAAGATAACCTACTATAAATAACAAAGGTTTCTTAATTTTAGATGATAAGTTGGAATGGATTAGAAAGCTTGGAAGTAGTCATGAAGACTTGATATGATTCTTGAAGTGTTCTTGAAAAATGGTTGTTTTTATGATGATTAAAGCTTGTAATTGAAGCTAAAAGATGGTAAAAATGCTTGGAGATGATCAAGTATGATGTTAGGAGTATTTTGAGAGAGAAATTGGAGTGTAAGTATGAGAAAATGGAGTGAAGAAATGGTGTGCATTCATGAATACGTTTTTTACATTTTATAAAGAAAAAAAGATACTTAAGTTTGTTTTCTTGCTAAATAATTCATGCAAGTTGACAAATGATGGTTCCCACATAATCCTTAATCATTTAAGGCTACTAAGGAGCAGATTTTTATTAGTATAGATGAATAGTAAATACATCTAGAAGCTGCGTATTATACGAGTACAATACCATACATGTACGAGTAGAATTTTTGATGAAAATGAATGAGAATGTAATTGTAAGCATTTTTGTTAACTAGAATTACTTTGATATGTGTCTTGAAGTCTTTAAAAAGTGTACTAATACATCTTAAAACACTACATGTATATACATTTTAACGGAGTCGTTAAGTCATCGTTAGTCGTTACATGTAAGTGTTGTTTTGAGACCTTTAAGTTAACGATCTTGTTAAATATAATTGACCCATTGTTATTACACTTAAATGAGATGTTAAATTGTTATGTTAACATGTTAACATGGTGTATTATCATATCTAATATCATATATATTTGTGTGAAATACTATTACAACGATAATCGTTACATATATGTATATTGTTTCGAAGTCTTTAAGTTAGTAGTCTCATCTTATATATATAACTCATTGTTATTATACTTAATGAGATACTTAAATATCATTTAATCAAATCATAAATATATATATCCAAATATATATTCCTTTAATTAATTATTACGATATATGACGTTCGTGAATCGTCAGACAGACTGGGTGTCCAAACGTTTGTATAAAATTCATTCCAAATAACCAAGTCTTAATGAGTTTGATTGCTTAACATGTTGGAAATATTAATTATGTAAATATTAATCTTCTATATATTAGCGGAAAAAACCGGGTCGTTACAGTCTGGCACAAGGTCCTGTCTTCGACCATGCTATGTAACCACCGTTCTTACGGTTGACACCCGATTTGGTTCAGGTGACCTAATGAATTCTGATGAATTCTCAGGATTTTACATTCAATGGTAATGGACGCATTGAAAATAGGTTTTCAGAAAACAAATCGGTTTTATTTTTGATCAATATATTTTCTCGTTCAAGCTCGAGTTTAGATATCATTGAATTCCATGAGTTTGTAATTCTCAATCTTTAAGTTCAATCTCAAGGATTGAGTAATATCAGTCTTTAAAAGCTAATTTTTAATCTTTAAGGAGATTATCCTTTATGGGGGTCTGATTTATTAATCTTATCAAGCTAATTTGCACCGCGCCCTCCCCATTTTACGAGACAGATCCTCTCATGGTTAGGATAAGTCTGACCACTTGGCGACCCTGTTTGATGCTAAGGTCCGTGGATTTCCAGTTGATTTTCGAGAAAACTTTTCAAGGTTTTTCGTAGACTCTACAACTGATCTGGATGACAACTTCCTGACCTAAATCAAGAAGCGCATTTCTTTCTCGGAAGACTTTACTTCCTTTAAATGATGGAATTGATTCATCGTGTAGATCCATCTTTTTTTTCTTTCATCGGGTAAAACAGTTAATTTAGTCCAAAACAAAAGCACCTGCAATAACTTTACAGAAACATGTGATAGATAGTTTTTAATTGAATAACTTGGTACATTCTCCCCATACTTGGCTTTTATTTATTTCTTTCTTTGCCTTTTTATTCTCCTATTTTCCATTTTAAATGAATTCAAGCATTTTAGGTTGTTTCTCAATTTATGTCCTTTCCGAGGTAATGATAATTTCGGTATTAACACCTAGTTTTTATCGTTCATAAATATGTATAAACATGATTTTGAATTCATTTAGTTGAAATTTTTTCAAATTTTCACAAAATTTGGCAAATAAACCAAGTGCAAACCCGAGAGAATTTATAACCCTTCCCCACACTTGAGATCATGCAATGCCCTCATTTGCATGAAATCAGACTATAATTATAAATTCATGAGGGTGATTAGTGTAGAAAAGTGATTAAAAATACTCAGTTTGTAATTACTAAGCACGTCGAATGATAGATGGCGCGCCTCATCGTTTATTCCTTTTGTTGTTTTATCACACATGTTTTTCTTCAAAAACGGTTGCTTTTCTGAACTGTTTGCTAATTTTTGAAAATATGTCTTTTACCCTAATTTATCATGCATGTTTATTAACGAGTTATGCACTAACCCGAACCCCTAATTTAACGTTAAGTAGGGTTAGACTTCCTTACACTTAGCTGACGACATGTGAAGTCGGTAGAATAAGTTCCACGAATTAGAATAGTGAGCCAGTTATTTACATCTCGGGTGGTGTATAATATATCAATGGGTTTAAAGTTTAGACCCACCCGATCGTCACTACTTAATTCTTTTTTAAGTGTAGCTTTTAGTAAATGCATATGTCTCTTTTCTGGTTCTTGGTCAAATGGATCGATATACACCGACATACATATTTCTATAGGGTGGACAATTCCTAACATTTCCTTCCGTTCATTTTCGGGATCAAAGGTTTCACCTCTATTACCCAATTGGGTAAAATCCGAGGTGTCAATATATATTACAGCTCGTAGTTCATCTTCAGTAGATGACTCGTCTATTGAGAATATAGGGTTGGAAGGTTGTGGAATGGTGAATTTCGAGATCGAAGAAAATTCTTCTTCTTTAACGGTCCTTATCGGTCCCTCTATTTTGGTCTCGGGGGTAAAATTTTCAACGTTATCATTTTCCCAAGAGTACCAATTTGTCACCCTTACTTCTTCTTCATCCATAGATGGATTGATGATTTTGTCAGTAGAAGCTAATGTGTCGATATGTTGTGAAATTGGTAAGACTGAATAAAAAGTATCATCGGGATAATTGGTGATTTCGGAGCTCTCGAATTCATCAAAATTTGATGATATGAGATTTTCTTGCACACGACTCCTCAGATCAACAGGTGTGTAGTCTGATAGAGTTTCAGCTTGCCAATTTGCAAACTCTCTCATTTGTTCATTTTGAGCGTCAAATTCTTCGAGTTTGATTTTCATATAATCTAATAAATTTTCAGACACATAATTTTCCTCGTCCTCTGGTTGTTGAGTTTGGATATATTCTTGGGAATAATCCCAATATGAATCGTATTCCTCATAATCATTCCATTCAGGTTCCATGGGTGTATAATTTTCCATAAGAACGTAATAATAACATTCTCATGTTGAATGATAATCTCCACAGATTTCACAACCAGTTATTGTTTCGTCATTCGTGATCCAAGATTGACCGAATGAATTTTCATCAACACTCGTTTGAGAGTATTGATTTAATTGATTTCGGATAGAAAGAGTTTCCAAAATATTCTCAAAATTTTCCATAATACACTTATTACCAAATTTTAGCTACAATGTGGTGCATTTACTAAATATTCTATTAGTTATAAAACTAAAAATTATATAAGTTATCAAATTAATAGACTTTTCTGCTTTTCCCACGTTTCGAATAGCCAATAGATGCAGCAGGTAGCCAGGACCCTTTAAATCAGAAGCCCACAACTCGCCACTAACAAATCCAACTATTACTAAAAAACCAGAAAATTTGGATGTCTATCAATTTAATTGCTTAAAATAATTTTTCGTCCAAATTTTTAAAAATTTAAAAAAAAATTATATGTCCTAAAACTAGCGCGTAGAAACGAAAAAGAAAAAGAGCGTCGAAAAATAAGAAGTCAAAAAAAAAACAAACGTCGAAAACACGAAGTTGAAAAATAATAATAAAGTAAAGCGTCGAAACTTAAAAATCTAAAAACTAAATCTAAAAAGTTGTGTCTAAAGGTATTAAAGCTTAAAGGAATTCTAAAACGGCAATAACTTAAAAAGGTACTAAAATTTATTTAAAACTAAAGCGATAAGCGATGTCGTAAAATTCTAAAGCGCCTAAATCTTAATCTAAAGAAAAAGCACTTAAGGGATTTTACGGCAAAGCCTAAAAATATAGAAATATAAAAATTCTATGGCAAAAACTAAGCTTAAAACTTATATAACAAACGATACAATTAAAAAGATACAAATAATAAAAGATATAAACTAAAAAAATAAAATTTATATAAAAATATTATTTTTTATATTATTATTAAATAAAAATATTAAACTATATAATTAATAACAATTAATTAAGCTTAAAATTACAAATTATATTTAAAATAGAGATAATTATTAATATATTATAAACCCTAATTAAATTAAATAATAATAATAATTATTATTAACCTAACTGCTTAATTAATGCTTTTAAGGTTTAGCTGTCAGTCAACCCATGCGATCGCATGGGTTTCCTGTCTTTCTCTCATGCGATCGCATGGCCTAGCAGTCCAGGTCAGTTTTGAGTTTTTAATCCGTTCAGCCCGTTTTAAATTTTATTATTTATTTGATTTTTTTTACAAAAATATATATTTAGAATATTTATAAAATAAAATAACTTATATTTTACAAACTAAAAATAAAAATAAAAATACTTTTTAATTTTATATATTTTAAACAAACTCTTAAAAATATATTTTTTTTATTTTTTTTATTTTTATATATATTTTTATTTTTATTGTTTTATATATATTTTTTTATTTTTTTATTAATTATATTTTTACAAATATAAATTAAAAATATAGCGTTTCGCTGAGTCCCCGGCAGCGGCGCAAAAAACTTGATGTGGTAGCGGATGCGTACGAAATACTATTATATTTTACTACGATATATGACGAAATATTACACAAGTTTTAATTTATTTATTTACAGATGGGATATACCTAAACCTTGCTACAACACTATAGGCAGTGTACCTAATCGTAGAGTAGTATAGTTTTAGTAAGTCCGGTTCGTTCCACAGGGAGATGACTTATTTTACACTATATTTTTATATAACTATATTTGTACAAAATATAAATATAAATATATTACAATTATTATTATTATAAAAGGGTGGTTTTACCGTTTAATGACTGGTTTGTCGATTTTATATTTTAAGCGAAGCGTAAAGTAAATGACGATATTTAACTAGCGATAAAATAAAAAACAATAATTATAATAACAACAAATAAAAGTAAAAGGAAATATGAAATAAAATATATTATGCTTATTTAAACTTCCGTACTCATGATGTTTGACATTTTGATTTTAATTTATTACCCTGGGTTAATTGTTCTTTGTCCTGGATTATTTGATAAGTCCATCTAGTTTTGTCCATAATAGTCCATCGGTCATAATTATAAAGTGCGAGGGTCTTCGCCAAATTAACCTTATACCCGAAGTCAAATATTCCAACTAATTGGGGACTTAAACTGTAATAAGGTTTTAATACATTGTTAATGATTACACCAGGTTATCGACTGCGTGTAACCCAAGGTTTTAATACTTTATTAACAATTACACCAATTTCATTTGAATGTAATCCACCCCTGTTTCAATGAGTCTATTGACTATTAATCCATCCCCGTGTCTGGTCAAATGAATAATTATTATTATTTATAAATATCTCGCTCACCGTACCCAGTCAAGCGTATGTGGTTATATATAGATACGTCAAATTATAAATCTCTATATTAAATTAACAAGATATCATTTAGTTAATCAAATATAAAGCCCATTAATAGCCCATAGTCCAATTTTCACAAGTGTCGGTCTTTTGTCCAAACCCCAATTATGGTCCAAAGCCCAATAACCCCATCTTAATATTTAGCCCAACATCATGATTACTTTGGCTCAAATAAGCATAATAATAACTTAAGTACGATACATAATTAAAAAGGGAGAATTTAGCTTACAGTGATTATTAATCGCGTAGTGTTACAGAGACAGAGTTCCGACTTTAAAACCGTAAAATAGCCGTTACAATACCCAAACTAACTAATATAAAACTAAACTATATTATATATATATATATATATATATATATATATATATATATATATATATATATATATATATATATATATATATATATATATATATCATTGAGGGAGAGAAAGATGGATATATATTGTGTTTTTTTGTCGAGCAGAAGCCTGATATTTATAGGCATAATTCCTGATTCTGTTGCCCATGCGAGTGCATGGGGTTTTAGTGCAAATCTCATGCACTCGCATGGGCTCATGCACTCGCATGGGTTTTATGCCTATTTCCCATGCGATCGCATGGCCGTCAGATCCAGCTCACAATTTTTTTGTTTTCTTGCTTGTCGACATATTATTATATATATAATATATATATAATTTATATTAATTATATATATATATATATATATTATATTATATTTTTGTGCATAGTTGACTTGTAATTTTCGCTCCGTTGTCTCGTACATTTACGCCCGGTTTATGTCTTGGTTCTGGTTTCTCGAACGTCTTTTTGTATGCTTTAATATCTTGTACTTTGTGTTTTGCGGCTTGTACTTTTGTAAATTTTAGACGTTTCTCATCAATAAATGGAACCACTTGGATTGTAACTTGTACATTTGAGCTTTTTGGTCATTTGCGTCTTCAAATCGTCATTTTCTTCTTTTGTCTTCGCACTTATTTATTTAAACGAATATTACATAAAAATAGAACAATAGCAACTAAAAGCTTTACATATTGGGATGATATTGCGACTAAATATATGTTCATTTTGAGCACTATCAACTTATTCTATTATTTCAGGATGATTGTCGGTCGAAACGAGCGGACGAATAAGGTTTAGAATTTTAGATAGAATATAATCGCGGTGAGATATTCGGGAAATGGGGGTGAAAATGGTGTTTCGGACTGGTTCGCCGGTAAGTGCTTCAGGTTCATCGCCAAGAGGTAAATTCGGTTGGTGAAAAGGATCGCCTTCTTCGCGTCTCCATTGATTAAGTCGACTACGAACCCATCAGATGAATTGATGATGGCTGGTTGGTTGATCCATTCCGGTTATATTATTTTCAGAGCTCAGGTGGATATCCATATCGGAATAGCTGTCGGAATCCGAGGAATTCGAACTGGTTGAGGGATCCATTTCGTACGATCAGATGGAGGATTTTCGATATGAATTAGATTATAGGATGTAGATTAGTATCCTGCAATACATAATTTACATATACATATATAATACTAAAATCCCATAAGTTACGGAGGAATCTACGGAAGCTGTCAGGCAAAGTCTACAGTAACAGATACGCTAAGATATGAATTTTCAGATACGCTAAGATATGAATTTTGTCTATACACTATTCATGCAGTCAATGCAGTAAAACGTGTCTAGACTAAGAATGATAAGCAGGTAATTTCTTAAGGATGATAAGCAGGTAATTTTCGACACGAAATGATAAGCAAAACTTTTGACATGCAGACACGGTCGAAGTCCAGACCCACTAATGCATCTAAACAACTATCAGTTAGACACACTAATGCAAGACCTGGTTCGCTAATACCACCGCTGTAATACCCCGTCAGAATCCACTAACGGAATATTAACTCCTGGTCCCACAGTTTAGCAATCATGCCCCCTATATGAGACGTTTCCGAAAAGTATTCGCATTAATCATTAAAACAAAGTCATTTATTAAAGAAAATGTAACTGGAAACATTTGACATCAATGACTTATCTATATGAACCCGAACATCTTAAAAGAAAACTGTTTAAATGCGAATATATGTTCTTGAAATGAAAACGATAAACATGCTGGACGCCGTCCAGTTCTAGCAGTAAACAGCATATAACTTCAAATAAAGCGAAAGCACTAGCTCTATGTACCTGAGATGAAACATGCAAAACGTCAACGAAAAACGTTGAGTGAATCTACAGGTTTAGTAAATCATTTCTTAAGTAAGGCCACAAGATTTTCTTAGAAAACTTCATTGGAAAAGTATACATTATCATGAGCACTTGATTATAAAGCTTTAACCTTTGCGTGAGCCGAGCACACGTCTTTAGTTTACCCTATACTGGCGATACACCGATCAAGTGTACATGTTACAACTACATAAGCACCTGTTTAACATTGCGGTGAGGTTTGTCAAACCTAACGGTACCGTCCCTATAAGTCGAGCTTAAAAAGTAATTAATATAATCAAGCTAAGGGATTTTTGATCTGAACTCATATGTATATTCTTAGTAAGTTACTTGTGCCAAACACGTAAAACATTTGTAAAAAGCATGCATCTCATCCCTGTAAAAACGTAGTAGGGACTGTAGACTCACCTTAGCAAAAGCACTCGTAAAGATCTTAGCAAATCGTACTGTTGTCGAAACTCTCGACGTGAACAACGCAACCAAATCAAGTAAATCATCTTAAGTATACACTAATAGGTCAAACTTTGTCAACCCATAGTGTACGAAAAGTCCTAGTGCTCAGACTGACTCAACGAATAAGTAAAAGTCAACTAATACAAGCAAGTCAATAAAAGTCAACAAAAGTCAAACCAAAAGTCAACTCAGTCAAAGTGGTCAACTAAAGTCAAACATCTCAGTAAATCATGCAAATATGGTCAATAAGTCAAACATAGGTCGTATAACATGTTAACGCTCGTAGTTTAGCAAATCGCATTTTCCACACCTTAGAGTAATCCTTCGAAAATCATACGTCGTAAAGAAATACACTCATAACACATAGCACATAATTCATAAAATTATGACCAACTCCAGATCATAACTAGACGTAAAATAAATTCCAAAAAGTCTGGCCAAAGCCTCATACGATAATTAAAAGTCAGAAGTCAGAAGGGATCAAGTCTGAGTTCATTACAGAAATTTCTGCTCGCGTGTCAGTTTTTAAACATTTTTCAAAAAATATAGAAAATAGATTTTAATGAACGGCCAATTGGTTTCATCTCAAGACATCTCAAAATTTAAGTGATAAAATAATCAGAAGCATTGCCTTAGCCGATTCGTACATATTTGCAAAACATTACAGACTCATCAGTCTTTGACCATCAATCAAACATATCATTTAGACGAGCATTTATCTCATGGCAAATCACGTTCTCCCAAGTTCACATACAAATGAAACATTCCAAGTAACATATAAAATATCATATTCTAGAAGATAAAAGTCTAAATCAGTTCCTAGTTCATTCTAGAAATTTTTATGTGAACTTAAAAACAGATTCAGCATACTTTACAAAATCAAATATTCGTTTTATCATATCGGGAGCATTACATAACCTTTCGACGCAAATGTTTAGTCCAAATTGCATAACTTTTCACAAGGAATACATTAGTACACTTTATATAAGCTAAAACACATAGTATACAACTCAGAAAATTCAGATTTCATGCAAACCCTAACGTAAACTTCGATTACACATATCTTGAGCATACGATAACGAAATCACGCAAAATCGGAGTCTAAAATTAATAACTTTTCGATATCTTTCTAATTAAACATATTACAAAGTCAAATCTCATATCAATTTAATTAGATCATCAATAAAAAAATTCGTTTTTCGATCATACAACGTTAATTACGCAATCAATCAACAATTAACAACACTAGACATCATTAATTGAGCACTAGACTCTAATACACTGTGTAAGTGATCAAAAAACTGAATTAATAAAGTTAGGGTTACAAATTATACCTCAAACGATTAAATCGAACACACTAACGCATAGAGAACGACGATAGGAACAACGTTCGTGTACACGCTTTCTTCTAATTTTGAGTTTTGAATGTGTGTGTGTGTGTGTGTGTGTGTGTATGAAGGCCGACGGCCAAGAGAGGGGAGGGAGGAGGGAGATGTCGACTTCTATTTGTGAATTGTGAGGGTTTACAAGTTTCCTTTTTCTTTTATATCCTAGTTTAGGGCCTTAATCTAATCCACTAATTAATTACATAGCCCAAATAAGAAATTAAAAGTTCAAAAGGGGTGCCCATGGGGTATTCGGCCGAATGGGGCCCTACAGGGGTGTCCTGGGCTCGTTTTGCTAATTTATTTGTACGCGCGTGGTCCGTTTCATTGCCGTTAATCGTACCGGGTCTCCAGAACATTAACTAGTCGTTGAAAAGCAATCACCGAGTTTAATTCATTAAATAAATAATAAATTAAAAATAATTTTCTTAAAGTCAATAATTATCGTAAATAATTATTGTGTCGTTTTTCTGCGTTCCGTAAACTGAAAAGCTTTCTAGACGATAAACTTAATCGTAACGTTTCTAGTTATTTCGCTAACCGAAATAAGTTCGTAAATTAATATAACATATTAATTCAAACATTCCTCTAATAAGTATGTATTTAATTCTATTAAACACACAAATCTAAGCTATCTCCGTTAAATACTTAACGGACAATTAACGATAGTAAACGGAAAAAGTCGGGTTGTTACATTACCTACCTGTTATGAAAAATTTCGTCCCGAAATTTTAGTGGTCATCCGCCGTAGTCGTCTCCTCGGGAAACAGTTGCGGATACTTAAGTCTCATCTGATCTTCACGCTCCCACGTGAATTCCAGTCCTCTACGGGCATTCCATCTAACCTTTACCAGTGGAATTATGCTTTGCTTTAGTTGCTTAATCTCGCGATCCATAATCTCAGCAGGCTCTTCAATGAAATTAAGCTTAGGATCAACTTGCACTTCATCTAAAGGTATCACCAACTTTCATCTGAAAAGTATCGTGAATCTCGCTAAGTTCCTGCGGTAGTTTCAATATATACGCTACCGGTCCAATTCGTTCGGTAATCTCAAACGGTCCAATATACCTCGGACTTAACTTTCCTCTTTTTCCAAAGCGCACTACACCCTTCCAGGGTGACACCTTGAGCATAACCTTGTCTCCAACCTGAAATTCCAAATCTTTCCTCCTAAGATCTGCATAACTCTTTTGATGATCTCGTGCTACTTTCATTCTTTCTCGAATCTGCACGATTTTCTTAGTCATTTCATGTACAATATTAGGACCAGTTAACTGACTATCTCCTAACTCAGTCCAACATAAAGGGGATTTGCACTTTCTGCCATACAGTGCTTCAAAAGGCGCTGCCTTTATACTTGTGTGATAACTATTGTTGTAGGAAAACTCTACTAACGGTAGATATCTACCCCATCTAATTCTGAAATCAATCACACGCGCTCTTAACATGTCTTCTAGTGTCTGAATCGTCCTCTCACTTTGCCCATCAGTCTGCGGATGGTAGGCTGTACTCATGTCTAAACGAGTTCCCCTAGCATCTTGCAAAGCTTGCAAAAATCTAGATGTAAATATACTATATCTGTCAAAAATAATGGATAGCGGCACTCCATGTCGTGAAACTACTTCCTTTATGTAAATCTGTGCCAACCTCTCCTTCTTATCCATTTCCTTAATCGGTAGAAAATGAGCAGACTTCGTAAGACGATCAACGATAACCCAAATCATATCATAACCTCATATCGTTTTAGGCAACTTAGTGATAAAGTCCATTGTAATATTCTCCCACTTCCATTGAGGAATCTCTGGTTGTGTCAGCAAACCTGACGGTTTCTGATGCTCTGCCTTAACTTTAGCACAAGTCAAGCACTTACCAACATAGGTAGCGATTTCAGCCTTCATATTAGGCCGCCAATATAGTGCCTTAAGATCTTGGTACATCTTGTCAGATCCAGGGTGAATAGAATACCTTGTCTTGTGTGCCTCTTCTAGCACTAGTTCCCTTAATCCGCCAAACTTCGGTACCCATATCCTTTTGATAAAATACCGGGTTCTATCATCTCGAGTAACAAACTTCTTATCAATTCCTCGAAGTGATTCGGTAGTAACGTTCTCTTCTTTCAACGCCTCTAGCTGTGCGTCACGTATCTGAGAAGTAAGGTTCCTTCGAATAGTCAAATTCAATGCTCTAACTCGAATAGGCTTAACTCTCTCCTTCCTACTCAAAGCATCTGCCACTACATTAGCCTTACCGGGATGATAGCTAATGTCGCAATCGTAATCATTCAACAACTCAATCCAATGTCTCTGTCTCATATTAAGCTGTTTCTGATCGAAAATATGCTGCAGACTCTTGTGATCAGTGAATACAGTGAACTTAGTACCATACAGATAATGTCTCCACATTTTCAGTGCAAAAACTACATCACCAAGTTCTAGATCGTGAGTCGTATTGTTCAATTCATGTATCTTCAATTTTCGGGATGCATAAGCAATCACTTTCGTACGTTGCATCAACACGCAACCAAAACCTTGTCGTGAAGCATCGCAGTAGACTACGAAATCCTCGGTTCCTTCGGGCAAAGACAAAATCGGCGCAGTCGTTAACTTCTCTTTTAAAAACTGAAATGCAGCTTCATGCAACTCTGTCCATTCATACTTCTTACCCTTGTGAGTCAATGCTGTTAACGGTCGGGCAATAGTAGAAAATCCCTCAATGAATCTTCTATAGTAACCAGCAAGACCTAAAAATTGTTGTATCTGCGCTGGCAACTTAGGAGTCTCCCATTTCTTTACTGTCTCTATCTTCGCAGGATCAACTTGAATACCATTGACTCCTACGATATGACCTAAAATTGCACTTCTCGCAACCAAAAGTCACATTTCGAAAATTTCGCATACAACTGCTCCTTCCTGAGCATCTCTAGTAACAAACGGAGATGTTGCTCATGTTTTTTCTCATTTTTAGAGTATACCAATATATCATCGATAAACACTATAACAAACTTGTCTAGATATGGCTTACACACACGGTTCATGAGATCCATGAACACAGCCGGTGCGTTCGTCAATCCAAACGGCATTACTGTAAATTCATGATGACCATAGCGTGTTCTAAACGCTGTCTTTGGTATATCTGCTTCCTTCACTCTCATCTGATGATAACCTAACCTTAGATCGATCTTAGAATAACATGTCGATCCTTGCAATTGATCAAACAAGTCATCAATCCTCGGCAACGGATATCTATTCTTGATAGTCAACTTATTCAACTCCCTATAATCATTACAGAGTCTCATAGATCCGTCCTTCTTATTCACAAACAGTACTGGAGCTCCCCATGGTGACGAGCTCGGTCGAATGAATCCTTTGTCTAAAAGTTTTTGCAGTTGACTAGATAACTCTTGCAATTCGGATGGTGCAAGTCTATACGGTGCACGCGCTACTGGCGCCGCTCCAGGAACTAAATCAATCTGGAACTCTACATCCCTAGGCGGAGGTAATCCGGGTAACTCATCTGGAAAAACATCAGGAAATTCTCTAACAATGGGCACATCTTCGAGTTTTTTGCCTTCAGATTCCGTTTTGCTTACGTGAACCAGCATAGCAAGACAACCCTTTCTCATGTGTTTCTGCACCTTCAAACAGTTAATGATATGTAACGGCGTATTGCTTCGCTCTCCATACACCATTAGAGGTTCACCTTCAGTAACAGGAATGCGAATTGATTTCTGATGACAAACAATGTCAGCTCTATTCCCGCTAACCAGTCCATTTCAACCACAAGGTCGAAACTTCCTAACTTAATCGGTATCACATCTATCTTAAACGACATTCCAGCCAAAGTCAAAGTACAATCACGGTAAACCTTATCAGCACTCATTAGATTACCATTTCCTAGCTCTATAGAATATAAGTTTTCTAATGACGATACAGCATTCTTAAGGTTATGGCAAAAATCTCTAAACACAAAGCTTCTATCAGCTCCGGAATCAAAAAGTACATAAACATGTTGATTATCGAGAAGAAACGTACCCGTGACTAGCTTAGGAACATCACGAGCTTCACTGGAGTTAATGTTGAAAGATCTTCCTCTTGTAGGTTCATTAGTCTTACTAGCAGTCGGGCAATCCTTCCAGAAATGACCTTCTTTCCGCACCCATAACACACGTTCGTACCGGTCTTACACTCGGCAGCCAAATGTCCACTCCTCTTGCACTTGTCATACTTTCTCAAACAATACTATGGATGATGCCTATTACACTTAGCACACAACGGGAACTTTCCCTTATAACCAGAATTAGCATTTGGGGTTGCAGCATTACTCTTAACAGTATCTTGTTTCTTAAAGGGCTGCTGATTGTAATTCTTCCCTGAGTTATTGTTATTGTTCCATTTCCTCTTATTATCATGAGTTTTAGTCTCATTTGAGGCAGGAGTCTTTCCTCGCTGTTCAACTTGATCGATTAGCTCACTAGCCATCTCTACAGCTTCTTGTATAGTTCTCGGCTTCGAAGTAGTCACATCACTTTGAATCTTCTCGGTCAAATCGTTCGCATAAAGAGTGATCTTACGGCGTTCGGGAGTAACCATATGTGGACACATGAGGGCCAACTCAAAGAATCTCTTGTTGTAGCTAGTCAAATCAGTACTCACTAGTTTAAGGTTTTGGAGTTCTCGCTCCATCTTAATAGTTTCAGTGTAGGGACAATACTCTTCTATCATCCGTCGTTTCAAATCCTCCCATGGAGTCTCAAAAGCCTGATCCATACCTACGGAATTTGCATAAGTATTCCACCATGTCAAGGCGCCATTTGATAACTTAGAAGTTGCAAACTTCGTTCTATCTGCATCTCTACAACCACTGATACGGAAAACTGACTCGAGCTTCTTAAACCAACGAGTCAAACCAACTGGACCTTCGATACCATTAAAAGAGCTTGGTTCACAACTCGAGAAAGTCTTGTACGTACACCCTGTTTGTCCATTGTTCTGAGTATTGGTCGTATCCTGGTTTCGCTAATTCGTAGCGTTCACATTGTTGTTGTTGGTTCCATTACGGAGTTCTGCCACAGCCTCGGTCAATCCTTCGGTAATCCACCGAGGAACATCAGCTTGGGAAACTTGCTTGGGCAGCATTATCTTTCTGGTCAAGATAATACATTCAGTTAGTGTCAATGAAATCGACGTATAAAATATACTAGCAACGAAACGATGCATAGTAACTAATATTAAATCATAACAATTTTAGTAGCACTAGTGATATATAATAGCGATACATAACGTTTAGTAGTAGCAGTAGTAAGAACAATGTACACTAGTAACATTATCACTAATTAGCAATAGTAATAGCAACACTAAACGTAAATTGCCATTAATAAACCAACACTTAAAGAAACAAACTTCTTGTTCAAAACTCATGCGTAACCAATAAAAGTAACATATTCCTCATGTCATAAGTAAAACCACATAAGCAAAGCCACATCTAATAATGTATGTTCGAGCATCATATAATAAACAATAATAATCAAATAATGTTCAATAGCGTGGAACAAGTCTAGTCGAGCGATCTCTATTTGCGTTTCTGGAGTTCCTTCAACAAGTACTCGACCATTCTCTCCAAATTTTCGACTCGCAACGTGAAGTCACTAGGGTTGTTGTCATTAGCAGCAGCAGTAGAGGTACTAGGTTTAGAAGTAGATGTAGAAGCATCAGAGGGATGGTAACGGCGACACATCTCAAGTGACTGGTTATCATAGCGAAAACTCTTATAAAATGGGTTATTACGCCGAGCAGGTCCTTTCGGTATCCTACGATGGCCTCTCGGTCCGTAGAGGCTAACATAATCGGGTTTAACAAAAGGTGACTGGGGTGAATCTGGTACATCAGGTTTGGATTCGGATTCGGGCTCCGATTCTTCCTCGGAATCCTCTGACGGTTCCTTTCCTTTAGGCTCATTCTCATGCTCGGTTTCCATCTCGGGTTCTGATTCGGTATCATCCACAAACTCGAGTATCGTATTTCCTTGTGCTTGCACGGTTTCCTCAGATTCCGTGTCGGAGTCGGTAAGAATGATAGGATTGGAAGAAGTCATCTAGCACTCAAAGAAAACACAAAGTTAGTCACTTAGTAATCATGCCATAATAGATATCAAGTAACATAGTAATTTATTTAACTAGGGTTCATGTAACTTACAAGTCTATGGTTACAGTCTAGACGCACTAGTTGTCCTAACGTTCGACTCTCTAATGCAGCCTAGTCCTAATAACCGATCTGCTCTGATACCAAATGTAATACCCCGTCAGAATCCACTAACGGAATATTAACTCCTGGTCCCATATTTTAGCGGTCACGCCCTCTATATGAGACGTTTCCGAAAAGTATTCACATTAATCATTAAAACAAAGTCATTTATTAAAGAAAATGTAACTGGAAACATTTGACATCAATGACTTATGTATATGAACCCAAACATCTTTAAAGAAAACTGTTTAAATGCGAATATATGTTCTTGAAATGAAAACGATAAATATGCTGGACGACCTCCAGTTCTAGCAGCAAACAGCATATAACTTCAAATAAAGCGGAAGCACTAGCTCTATGTACCTGAGATGAAACATGCAAAACGTCAACGAAAAACGTTGAGTGAATCTACAGGTTTAGTAAATCATTTCTTAAGTAAGGCCACAAGATTTTCTTAGAAAACTTCATTGGAAAAGTATACATTATCATGAGCACTTGATTATAAAGCTTTAACCTTTGCGTGAGCCGAGCACACATCTTTAGTTTACCCTATACTGGCGATACCCTAATCAAGTGTACGTGTTACAACTACATAAGCACCTGTTTAACATTGCGGTGAGGTTTGTCAAACCTAACGGTACCGTCCCTATAAGTCGAGCTTACAAAGTAATTAATATAATCAAGCTAAGGGATTTTTGATCTAAACTCATATGTATATTCTTAGTAAGTTACTTCTGCCAAACACGTAAAAAATTTGTAAAACGCATGCATCTCATCACTGTAAAAACGTAGTAGGGACTGTAGACTCACCTTAGCAAAAGCACTCGTAAAGATCTTAGCAAATCGTACTGTTGTCGAAACTCTCGACTTGAACAACGCAACCTAATCAAGTAAATCATCTTAAGTATACACTAATAGGTCAAACTTTGTCAACCCATAGTGTACGCAAAGTCCTAGTGCTCAGATTGACTCAACGAATAAGTAAAAGTCAATTAATCCAAGCAAGTCAACAAAAGTCAACCAAAGTCAAACCAAAAGTCAACTCGGTCAAAGCGGTCAACTAAAGTAAAAAATCTCAGTAAATCATGCAAACATGGTCAATAACTCAAACATAGGTCGTATAACATGTTAACGCTCGTAGTTTAGCAAATTGCATTTTCCACACCTTAGAGTAATCCTTCGAAAATCATACGTCGTAAAGAAATACACTCATAGCACATAGCACATAATTCATAAAATTATGACCAACTCCAGATCATAACTAGACTTAAAATTGATTCCATAAAGTCCGGCCAAAGCCACATAAGATAATTAAAAGTCAGAAGTCAGAAGGGATCAAGTCTGAGTTCATTACAGAAATTTCTGCTCGCGCGTCAGTTTTTAAACATTTTTCAAAAAATTGTAGAAAATAGATTTTAACGAACGACCAATTGGTGTCATCTCAAGACATCTCAAAATTTAATTGATAAAATAATCAGAAGCATTGCCTTAGCCAATTCGTACAGATATGAAAAACATTACAGACTCATCAGTTTTTGACCATCAATCGAACATATCATTTAGACGAGCATTTATCTCATGGAAAATCACGTTCTCACAAGTTCGCATACAAATGAAACATGCCAAGTAACATATAAAATATCATATTCCAGAAGATAAAAGTCTAAATCAATTCCTAGTTCATTATAGAAAATTTTAAGTGAACTTAAAAACAGATTCAGCATACTTTACAAATCAAATATTCGTTTTATCATATCGGGAGCATTACATAACCTTTCGACGCAAATACTTAGTCCATATTGCATAAATTTTCACAAGGAATACATTAGTACACTTTATATAAGATAAAACACATAGCAAGCAACTCAGAAAATTCAGATTTCATGCAAACCCTAACGTAAACTTCGATTACACATATCTTGAGCATACGATAACGAAATCACGCAAAATCGGAGTCTAAAATTAATAAATTTTCGATATATTTCTAATTAAACATATTACAAAGTCAAATCTCATATAAATTTAATCATATCATCAATAAACAAATTCATTTTTCGATCATACAACGTTAATTACGCAATCAATCAACAATTAACAACACTGGACATCATTATTTGAGCACTAGACTCTAATACACTATGTAATTGATCAAAAAACTGAATTAATAAAGTTAGGGTTACAAATTATTCCTCAAACGATTAAATCGAACACACTAACGCGTATAGAACGACGATTGGAACAACGTTCATGTACAAGCTTTCTTCTAATTTTGAGTTTTGAATATATGTGTGTGTGTGTGAAGGCCGACGGCCAATAGAGGGAAGGGAGGAGGGAGATGTCGACTTCTATTTGTGAATTGTGAGGGTTTACAAGTTTCCATTTTCTTTTATATCCTAGTTTAGGGCCTTAATCTAATCCACTAATTAATTACATAGACCAAATAAGAAATTAAAAGTCCAAAAGGGGTGCCCATGGGGTATTCGGCTGAATGGGGCCCTACAGGGGTGTCCTGGGTTCGTTTTGCTAATTTACTTGTACGCGCGTGGTCCGTTTCGTTGCCGTTAATCGTACCAGGTCTTCGGAACATTAACTAGTCGTTGAAACGCAATCACCGAGTTTAATTCATTAAATAAATAATAAATTAAAAATAATTTTCTTAAAGTCAATAATTATCGTAAATAATTATTGTGTCGTTTTTCTGAGTTCCGTAAACTGAAAAACTTTCTAGACGATAAACTTAATCGTAACGTTTCTAGTTATTTCGCTAACCGAAATAAGTTCGTAAATTAATATAACATATTAATTCAAACATTCCTCTAATAAGTATGTATTTAATTCTATTAAACACATAAATCTAAGTTATCTCCGTTAAATACTTAACGGACAATTAACGATAGTAAACGGAAAATACGATAGTAAACGGAAAAAGTCGAGTTGTTACATTACCCACCTGTTATGAAAAATTTCGTCCTAAAATTTTAGTGGTCATCCGCCGTAGTCGTCTCCTCGGGAAACAGTTGCGGATACTTAAGTCTCATCTGATCTTCACGCTCCCACGTGAATTTCGGTCCTCTACGGGCATTCCATCTAACCTTTACCAGTGGAATTCTGCTTTGCTTTAGTTGCTTAATCTCGCGATCCATAATCTCAGCAGGCTCTTTAATAAAATTAAGCTTAGGATCAACTTGCACTTCATCTAAAGGAATTACCAAACTTTCATCTGATAAACACCTCTTCAAATTGGAAACATGAAAAGTATCGTGAATCTCGCTAAGTTCCTTCGGTAGTTTCAATCTATACACTACCAGTCCAATTCATTCGGTAATCTCAAACGGGCCAATATACCTCGGACTTAACTTTCCTCTTTTTCCAAAGCGCACTACACCCTTCCAGGGTGACACCTTGAGCATAACCTTGTCTCCAACCTGAAATTCCAAATCTTTCCTCTTAAGATCTGCATAACTCTTTTGACGATCTCGTGCTACTTTCATTCTTTCTTAAATCTGCACGATTTTCTCAGTCGTTTCATGTACAATCTCAGGACCAGTTAACTGACTATCTCCTAACTCAGTCCAACATAAATGGGATCTGCATTTTCTGCCATACATTGCTTCAAAAGGCGCTGCCTTTATACTTGTGTGATAACTATTGTTGTAGGAAAACTCTACTAACGGTAGATGTCTATCCCATCCAATTCCGAAATCAATCACACACACTCTTAACATGTCTTCTAGTGTCTGAATCGTCCTCTCACTTTACCCATCAGTCTGCGGATGGTAGGCTGTACTCATGTCTAAACGAGTTCCCATGGCATCTTGCAAAGCTTGCCAAAATCTAGATGTAAATCTACTATCTCTGTCGGAAATAATGGATAGCGGCACTCCATATCGTGAAACTATTTCCTTTATGTAAATCTGTGCCAACCTCTCCATCTTATCCCTTTCCTTAATCGGTAGAAAATGAGCAGACTTCGTAAGACGATCAACGATAACCCAAATCGTATCATAACCTCCTATCGTTTTAGGCAACTTAGTGATAAAGTCCATTGTAATATTCTCCCACTTTCATTAGGGAATCTCTGGTTGTGTCAGCAAACCTGACGGTTTCTGATGCTCTGCCTTAACTTTAGCACAAGTCAAGCACTTACCAACATATGTAGCGATTTCAGCCTTCATATTAGGCCACCAATATAGTGCCTTAAGATCTTGGTATATCTTGTCGGATCCAGGGTGAATAGAATACCTTGTCTTGTGTGCCTCTTCAAGCACTAGTTCCCTTAATCCTCCAAACTTTGGTACCCATATCCTTTCGATAAAATACCGGGTTCCATCGTCTCGATTAACAAACTTCTTATCAATTCTTCGAAGTGATTGGGTAGCAACGTTCTCTTCTTTCAACGCCTCTAGCTGTGCGTCACGTATCTGAGAAGTAAGGTTCCTTCGAATAGTCAAATTCAATGCTCTAACTCGAATAGGCTTAACTCTCTCCTTCCTACTCAAAGCATCTGCCACTACATTAGCCTTACAGGGATGATAGCGAATGTCGCAATCGTAATCGTTCAACAACTCAATCCAACGTTTTTGATACATCGCGAGGTACTTGACCTCTATATGATACATTTTACAAACATTGCATTCATTTTTGAAAAGACAATCTTTGATTACATCGAAAGTTGACGGCATGCATACCATTTCATAATATATCCAACTATAATTGACTTAATAATAATCTTGATGAACTCAACGACTCGAATGCAACGTCTTTTGAAATATGTCATGAATGACTCCAAGTAATAACTCTAATATGAGCAAATGCACAGCGGAAGATTTCTTTCATACCTGAGAATAAACATGCTTTCAAGTGTCAACCAAAAGGTTGGTGAGTTCATTAGTTTATCATAAACATTCATTTCCATCATTTTAATAGACCACAAGATTTTCATTTTTCCATAAATATACATCTCATATCAGGCATTTCGCAAACTGCATAGAGATAAAAATCATTCATATGGTGAACACCTGGTAACCGACCTTAACAAGATGCATATAGAATATCCCCTATCATTCCGGGACTCCCTTCGGACATGATAAATTCGAAGTACTAAAGCATCCGGTACTTTGGATGGGGCTTGTTGGACCCAATAGATCTATCTTTAGGATTCGCGTCAATTAGGGTGTCTGTTCCCAAATTCTTAGATTACCAGACTAAAAAGGGGCATATTCGGTTTAATAATTCAGCCATAGAATGTAGTTTTAAGTACTTGTGTCTATTTTGTCAAACATTTATAAAGCAGCGCATGTATTCTCAGTCCCAAAAATATATATTGCAAAAGCATTTAAAAAGGGAGCAAATGAAACTCATAATACTGTATTTTGTAGTAAAAATACGTATGACGACATTGAACAATGCAGGGCTGGCCTTGGATTCACGAACCTATATCATTTGTATATATATATTAAAACGTATAATCGTAATCGAACAAATTTATATATATTATTATTAATGATGTAACTTTTATATTAATAAATTAAATGTTATTTCATATATCTAAATAAATAACAATTTTAATATAGTTAAGTTTCATATTATATATCTTTTTGTATAAGCAATCTTTTGTGTGTATATATATATATATATATATATATGATTGGTATTATATATAAAATAGATATTAACTTGTTATATATGTATATTTATGTAAAAGTCATTAATATCATTAATACATACTTATATGTATTGTTACTTATAAATGTTTTTTTTATTTACATAATGTTTATTTGGTAAAAATAATATTAATAATAGTAATAAAAATTGTATCTGATTATAATGATAACATTAATAATAAAAATACTATAATAATAATAATTATGGCAATTTTATTACTAATAATAGTTAGGATAATAATTTTTAATAATATAATAATAATGATACTCATAAGATTGATAATAATGGTAATAATAATAATAATAATACATAATGATAATACTAATACTTATAGAATGTTACTATACTAATATTCATGAAAACAATAATAACTTATATTAATAATACCTATAATAATAATACGAATAATGATTATCATTATGATAATAATAACAATTACAATACTAATAATAACAATTATAATACTAATAATAACAATAATAATAATAATACTAAATGTTAATACTTTGTAATAATAATATTAGTAATAATAATATTAGGAATAATTTACTTACTTTAGTCATAATAATATTAATATGTGTTACATAATACTACTAATAAATATAATACTAATTATAATAATAACAATAATAATAATAATAATAATAATAATAATAATAATAATAATAATAATAATAATAATAATAATAATCATAATAACAATAATAATGATTTTTATTATGTAAAACTACCTTAGAAGCCCATGTTAAAAAAAATGCACCAAGCAGGGATCGAACCCAAGACCTCCTGGATACCCGCTAACACCCATAATCAATCCTCCAATGCTTATTTTTCTGATATAATCCCAAACCCAAAAATACATAACCCGTAATATTCTGTGTTCATAGTCATGTTCTTCAAAACAATTTCAGATCGACCAGATTACCATACCATGAAATAACAATTTTTCTTTAATAGTTTTGGGATTTATAAATAACCAGTGACGATCAATTGAATTTTTAAATCATAAAAGAAACAATTTAAAACTGCTGCTATCGAAAGAAAAGAAAAAAAAAAGAACTCATAAATCAAAGTCGAATTTCCAAACGTTTTTAGACTTCGATCCCTTCATGAAAAAAGTTTTAAATTGTCATTAGAAACTTTAAAAATTAGAAATTTAACCAGAAACATCAGTATGGCTTCAAAGTTTTAGATGAACACAATAGTTGACTTTTAAATCCTAAACTTTGACTCGAAAATTTGGATTCGTTAGATGAAATTGGACCTTGAACCTTTGCAGTTAGATTAAATGGAAGATTTCTAACTACAATGCATTAATGGATTTTAAAATTAAACTCGAATTAAGGTTTTTCAAAATTTAAAGCACGAATAGGGTACAAGCACTGAGTTCTTCAATATTTTTTTTAAAATCGATAAATTACAACTGTAAATGGGGATGTAATTAATAATTGAGAAGGTGAGGTCGACCGGTATCATTAACACTGGAATGTATCGAGTTTATAGTAGTTGAACACGTTGAATTACTCAGAAAAGATAAAAAAATAATAATAAAAGAAATAGTTTAGATATCGAAAGCTAACTGAATTTGGTTCTTTGTGTTGAATTAAACTCGCCTAGTAATCACTTTAAGGGACAGAAACAAAGATTTACACAGTTTGATGGATGCGTGTAACAAAATCATACGATCTCCATGTTTATATAATTTATATAATTAATATAAATAATTAATAATTATATTAATAATAATAATTATATTATTATTAATAATACTAAATAATAATAATAATAATAATAATAATAATAAAAGAATATACAAATTATAATATTATTAATGATATAAATAATAAATTGTATTACTATAATAATAATGATAATTATTTATTATAATAATAATAATAATAATTCTTTATAATAATGGTATTGATATTATCAAATATTAATACTGAAATTAATCATAATAACTACAATTATAATTTTACTACCGGTTATAGTAATATTAACAACGATAACAATAATGTTAATAATAATATTAATATAACAAATCAAATGTATCAAATTTAATATTTATGCATTACATAATAATATTAATAATACTGATTTTAGTATTAATGATAATAATATAACAACTATACTCAAACTTGTAATTACATTTATTAATTATATAATATTTATTAATTATATCATTTATTATATGAATACATCTATTGAATATTGAATATTTATATATTTTATAAATGTTACCATATAATAATTACTATTAAAATTTTTATATAGATTCATATAATATCATATATATATTTATATATTCATTGTAATAGTATCTTTATTATTCTAATTATTATTTAACATTTTTAATTTCAATCAATTAAACTTTATTAATTTAATATATTATCTGTACACTTATATTTATTTTTAATTATATATTTATATATAAATATATTTACATATTTATTTACACACAATTGTCCGTGAATCGTCGGGAATGGTCAAAGGTTAACTGAAATCATATAACCAGTTTCAAAATTTTGTAACTCAGTATTACAGACTTTGCTTATCTTGTCGAAATCATATAAAGATTAAGTTTAAATATGGTCTGAAATTTCCGGGTCGTCACAGTACCTACCCGTTAAAGAAATTTCGTCCTGAAATTTGAGTGAGGTGGTCATGGCTAATAATAAGTATGTTTTCATGACTCATATGAGTTGATAAATATAGTTTTATTACTATAGAGTAATATGGATAAAATAATTCGATTACTCGAAGCGTATGAGTGAAGCTATCACCAAAGAGTGAAAAGAGTAAATACAGATTTGACTTAACCGGTGATGTAGTCACGGTTGATTTTCGGAAATCAAGAAATTAAAGAAAATCTTTAAAATCTAAGATTTGATTCTTCGACGAATAAGGAAAATTAAGATCTCTATAATTAAATACGATGATCTGCCTCGATTACTCTGTCTGATATTTTACTATAAATCAACCCCCTCCGTTTCCTTACAACTCACACCTTATATTCTTTTTCCCTCAATACATACTTTAAAGTATTCGTAAATATGCTCCATCCAGTGCTGATTCTCGATATACTCCTCACTTTCATATCCGTCGTTCTTCTTTTTCATCTGCCTCCAGAAGAATCTATTTACTTCTACTATACTCTTGGTTTTATAGTGTTTTTAGTTCTCCCGTGTCTCTATATTGCTATATGCATCGATATATACGGTTTGTAATTTCTGGGTTATTGTTAGGTTTTATATCCTCTTTTATATTTCGAAGTCCCTGCTTCTGTCTTCTATAATCATTGTCATTCACAGTTAATGCTCCATTCTATTTGCTGCGATTTATACTCTCATTTCTATTTCGGAGCTTCATTCTTTCGTTTCCTCTTCTTGTGATTAAGCACTGTATGTAATGGTCCAGAATTCGTAGATATGAATTTCGGAATGAACATAGTTAATGTTCTAAGAAGGAAATCGTAATGGCACGATCTTGATTTGTCAAATTACCAAAATATCCTGGAAAAGACCGAATCATCAAGAAAATATTTTCTTGATATTTTTAGAGATTAAATAGAATACAAGAGTCGTGTAACACGGCACATGATGATGGTATGGTCTGTGAATCGTCATGTCCCATTAGAAACTCAGCATGACTTACTTTAATATAATCACATTGATCAAATGTCATTATATTATACTAACTCATGCTTCAGTTCCCAACACTACTTCAAAAACATTCATATTTCAATTTCGAATATTTTAGAATTTAGAAACTAAAACAGTTTCCTTTCTGATGTAACACTGATATTGCGAAGAGATAAATGATTACTGCTAGAAATAGTTATGAAAATATCTTCAGAAATATCGAGGATATTTATAATGAAAGATATGATGATATCTTAGAATTTCTAACATCGATGGATGATGAAGAAGATTTGTCCGTAAAAGTGTAGAGTCAGGAGCAAGGTATTCGCTAAAGATTTCATCAGAAACAGAATCATCAGGATTCTTTATGTACAAGTTTAGTCCTTGTGATTTATTCAGAGTCTCCTTCATAGTTTCGCATAATTCGCTTTTCGGTACTAAATTTTCATTTGAGCGTTTCCAACACTCCATTCTTTATCATCATACTTTTGACTGTTAAAGTCATCAACAGTTTTCGCTGCTTTATCAGCTTTCTTAAAATTCAAGAACTGATTCGTAGACTAGAGTGCTGTTCAGAATTTCAGAATGGAAGATCATAATTCTAAGAGATAAATATTATATGTATACATACAACTGTTGATGTAGACATGCTAAAATACTGATTGCTAATTCTTAGTAATTGGTATGGAAATTCCCGTTAAAAGGTGCGGATGAGTATATGATAGGGTTTTAATGAACAATGTAATGATTCTTCAGAAAGTCAAAGATCAATGAAGTTGTTGGTAAGTTTACTGCTAATGTGGTGGGATATAAACGGTTCTCCGGTAACGATGATGAAAGGCAAACTTATATATCAAGGTTATAATAAGGCTAATCCGATTGAAAGTCAAAGTTGATTTGCTGGAGCTGTGACAAAATTGGCTAAATTGAAAAAGAATTGCAATGTTATTTTCGGTAATAACAATGCCAAAGGAGCTAGCACAGATACGTGTTAAACGTTAACTCAGGTTCTGAGTGTTTTCAAGTGCATAACTATATGCATCAACCTTTTCTTCCGTAGATGAAGTGAGGTTGGTTCATCCTCTCGATTGAGGTGTTTTCAAGAATCATGAAAGGTTTGAACGCAGATTGTAATCGTCAAGATACAAATGAGGTTTAAGATAAAATCAAGTGGCAAACTTGAAGAGATGTTTAGTTTCATATGTTATAATCACTATTTTAATTCATTTTAATTGTCCAATGTTGGTAGTCCACAGTTGATAGTCCAGAGTTAACAGTTCAATAATTCATATATAGTTTAATATATAATATTCAAATTAATTAATACATGTCGTGACCCATTGTATACATGTCTCAGACTCGACCACAACTCAAAGTATATATATTATTATAGAATCAACCTCAACCCTGTGTAGCTAACTCAAGCATTACTGCATATAGAGTGTCTATGGTTATTCCAAATAATATATATAGATCCGTCGATATGATATATCAAAACCTTGTATACGTGTCCCGATATTTAAAGTGCGTAAAATAAATAACATAAATTAAATGACGATAAATAAAATTGCGAGAATTTAAATTGCCATAATTAAATTGCGAAAAATAAATGTAATACAGAATTGGCAGTTAGCTAGGAATAGTTAGCTAGAATTTTGTTAGCGTGGATTCTTAACAAAATTTCTCATAGTTAATTTGTTTATTTCTAACAAATTTTATTTTGTCAAATGTTTTCTTCATTATGCCACTTGTTGGATTCTGATAAGTGAAAATCCAAATATGAAATTGAATAAAAATGGTTATTCTGTGGTGAACGGATTCGTATATCTGTGGATATAAGTAGGATAGTAAATGACTGTTGAATCAGATTCGAAGAATGTAAAGTGTAACTTATTAATGTGAAATCTAAATGTTCCTCGGGTATTACCTACCCGTTAAAATATTTTCACCATTAACAGTCTGTACAAAAGAATTTTTAAATATAATCTTTATGAAAACATATATACATATATATTTTATTCCAATGTAATCATGGATTTAATGAGTTAATATGATATTAACTCATCTGATTTACGGCTAGAATTATAGTACATAATCTCTAAAACATTAGAGATTACATAATCGCCATGAAGAACGAAGATAATTGATATAGAAGGATACGTAGAATGATGATTATACTCGAGGTACAACTGCAAATGGGGATGTAATTGATAATTGAGAAGGTGAGGTCGACTGGTATCATTAACACTGGAATGTATCGAGTTTATAGTAGTTGATCACGTTGAATTAGTCAGAAAAGATAAAAAAATAATAATAAAAGAAATAGTTTAGATATCGAAAGCTAACTGAATTTGGTTCTTTGTGTTGAATTAAACTCGCCTGGTAATCACTTTAAGGGACAGAAACAAAGATTTACACAGTTTGATGGATGTGTGTAACAAAATCGTACGATCTCCATGTTTATATAATTTTTATAATTAATATAAATAATTAATAAATATATTAATAATAATAATTATATTATTATTAATAATACTAAATAATAATAATAATAATAAAAGAATATACAAATTATAATATTATTAATGATATAAATAATAAATTGTATTACTATAATAATAATGATAATTATTTATAATAATAATAATAATAATAATAATAATAATAATAATAATAATAATAATAATAATAATAATAATAATAATAATAATTCTTTATAATAATGGTATTGATATTATCAAATATTAATACTAAAATTAGTCATAATAACTACAATTAAAATTTTACTACCGGTTATAGTAATATTAACAACGATAACAATAATGTTAATAATAATAATAATAATAATATAACAAATCAAATGTATCAAATTTCATATTTATACATTACATAATAATATTAATAATACTGATTTTAGTATTAATGATAATAATATAACAACTATACTTAAACTTGTAATTACATTTATTAATTATATCATTTATTATATGAATACATCTATTGAATATTGAATATTTATATATTTTATAAATGTTACCATATAATAATTACTATTAAAATTTTTATATAGATTCATATAATATCATATATTTATTTATATATTCATTGTAATAGTATCTTTATTATTCTAATTATTATTTTACATTTTTAATTTCAATCGATTAAGCGTACTTTATTAATTTCATATATTATCTGTACACTTATATTTATTTTTAATTATATACTAGTTTATAACCAGCGAATTCGTGAAATTATGCAATCAAAATTTTGATATAGTTTTAAATTATGTAAATAGTTATTACCATACTTCTAATATTCACATGAATCAATTAAAATGTACGCTTGTAATAATGTACATTTAAAAATTTAATAAATATGTTTGAATGATATATGAGATTATAAATATAAATTGGATAATACACCTTTGATAATATACCTCTGATGATCAGTGGCGGAACATAGAGCAACCCAAAGGGGGTATCCGCCCCCCCTGAATTTAACGGGAAAAAAAAATTTACACTAAAAAAAAAAAATTACCAAAAAATAAGTTTTTTTTTAGTGTTCGCCCCTGCTGACAATGAAAAATTTATTAAATTTTTAGACTCGCCCCCTCTGTAGTCGGGTTCAGGTTCCGCCGCTGCTGATGATATCATAGATTTCACACATTGATTTTTTATAATAGATGGTATAAATGTATATATGTTGAAATTTCTAAATGTTCCTTTGTCAACCAATACGAATATACGATGTGTATAGATGAATTACATATTGACCCGTTATCTAATTCGCCAGACCCGTCCATAGAGCCAAAAAGACCGTTTACCTTCTACAATTTGTCAAGATAACAAGCGCAGTTTGTGTTCCTCCTTTTTTATGCGACTATCAAAGGTACAACATTATCATATTTGATCTTCAACATACATAGCTTGCTCAATATTATTAGCACACTCATAAAGCATAAAAAGGAAATGTTATAATTAACTCACTTTAAAGAGCAGACATTGCTTCCACAAGCTGCACTTGGCGTTAAGTGCAAACATCTATAGTTAGCGATGGCCTCAACCCATTACCTAAAGCATCTGCAAACAACAATAAGTGATCATTTTATCTAGCGAAAAATAAAGTAATATTAAGTTACATCAATTTGACCCAATTACGACTAAATGGGAAGATTTTGAGGTTTTATTCTGTAACACCATAACATTTATACAAATAAGAGTAGCAAGTAAAATTTGCTTTATTGCTTAGTATAAAATATTGAAAACCTTAGAAAGTCTGTAGTTTGTTACCTACTGATTAAAGTTTTTCAGAAGCACTTGTAGAAGCAGTCGCAACACTTGGAACCGGAAGGTCAGAATCACAAAATTTCTAGTAATATCTTGTTCAAATGCAAATGAAGAATGTATCATTAAGCCCCTTAAGCTCTCTCCAATTTTTGGTCACATATATCTCGACATTGACATGGCTTCCCTTCAATAGTTAATTTAAAATAAGGTTGTATCTTTGGCAACAAAAGACCAGGTCCCACTGGTAGAGTTGATCGTTAATAACTTTGATTCGATTTGCTCTCTGAATAATTAGGGAAAAAAACCAATTCTCATTTGTGTGATAATGGTAAAACTTAATAGGTATGGATGGCAGATCGGATTTTCACATCGGGAAGAAAGGCCTTTTTGACATCAGTAAACAATTTTGTCTATCGATCTTACAATGAGTTGTTTGTCATCAATGAATCCTTGTTATTGATTTCATGATAGTGATGAATTAAAAGGAATCTAAAAAAAACCGACGGTAGACTTGTTGTATATGGGAGTGGTAAGTGCAAAGGGTAAATTTGGAAGGTTAACTCCTTAAAGTCGGTTAATCACAATTATGACGCTATTTACAATTTAAACGGTGCAGATTTAATATTTGAAAAGCATCCAACGTCTGTTCTTTTGACACATAAGGTTTTTTCAATTTTGATGACACCATTTAAGTTTTCTTATTATAGATAAGATTTATTTATATATAAATACTAGGGGTAAAGCCCGTGCGATGCACGGGTTATTCTTTTCATTTTAATATTTACATACTCATTAGGCTGTTTGGGTATTACTAAGAGTGTTCAAATTATATATTCACATATAATTGTTCTGAAAAACATATAAATTTTGCTTATTATATATTATATAATCATATTATATCATTATCATATACATTAATACCCAAAGATTTTTGTGTCTTTTTGTTCAACCGTAGAATGTCGTTTGCATTAGTGGTAACTCAAATTTTAGCAATAGGTGAAGCAACTGATAAAAATAATATTTAAAAGAAATAAAAATAAATTGTGTAGATTAGGATTTTTGTAGCACCTCTACTTTTTTACGTACAACGTTGCATGTCTCCATGCAAATAACATTTCTTGTTGATTTTTCAACTCTTTATTCTTGTCTTCCTGCTGTCATGATTATCATTCATTATTATTTCAATTCATTCACATAAACAATCATCCATAGGTATATATAATGCATAATTATATAATATATGTTACATATAAAGATAGATATACATATACATACATCATGTACAGATCGAAAAATGAAACTCATTAAAAGGAATTTTTTGAGATATCAATTTAGAAAGGGTGAATGGTGTAACGACCCGGAAATTTCCGACCAAATTTAAACCCTAAACTTTATATGTTTCCGACACGATAAGCAAAATCTGTAAAGTTGAGTCTCGAAAACTTTGGAACAGTCTACATGAATGCATTTACCCTTTGACTGTGCTCGACGATTCACGAACAACTATTTGTAAATAGATATGTGTGTATATGTATAAGTAATCATTGGAGGAGTAATTTGAAAAATTAAATGTCGTTTTTATAAAATATGATATTATAATATTTAGTAATTAAAAATATATCTCTATATATATAGAAGTATATTAAAAAAAAAATAATAATAAATATTAAACATTAATTTGAACTTATTTGATTTTAATGGTGATTTGAAAATAAGTTATATAAATTTCAGGCTTATTAAAAATATATTTAGAAGCTAATTAACAAATTTCAACCCTTTTTATATTTTATCTGAGGTCGGGCGTGGACAGTGAGTTAATTGTTATTCAATAGTTAATGACCATATCTTATACCATAACGACCAAAATAAATAAAGATGTTTAAAATAAAAATTTGGGATTTTTTTTTTGAGTATTTTTATCCGCCACTGATTAATATCGTAGCAGGAAATAATATCCAAATTTAAATTGATAAGAATAAAAAGTGTCGGCTGCTAAAACTGTTTTCCATTCACATGATTTACTATTGACTTTTAATATTATATAATAAATATAATTATTGTTAGTACTATATTATAATTTTATATATGTGTGTGAATTGGGAATGGATACATAGATGTATGATATAATGGTACACAGAAATCATGTTCTTCTCTCCATCCCTCAACACACCTCGCCGGATCACCATCATCATCCACCATCTCCATCTGTCACTTTCTTATTCGGTTTAAAGCTTCATCACAACTAACATCACCAAAAGAGTTAACCTCTACTTGACCCGCATCACCGACCATCCTACCACCGTAAACTATAACCGAAGCCACCACTTTAATCACAAACACCCACATCATTACACCCTTGTCACCACCCTCCTATGAACCCACAAAACACGAACCGAAACCACTCCCGTGAACCTCACCACCACCGATTAACCTCATCATTATTCTTCACCGTTATACAACCACGATCATCACTTTTGGATTCACCACAATCAACCGAACCCCAATCACCACCTTCTCACCTCTCACTTTCTCTCTCTCTCTCTCTCTTTGTCTTGTCTTTCTTTTAATCGAACCTGCAACCATTGCTGCCCGTCGAATTCAGTCTCCTCCTTCTGTCGCAGCTACAGCTACTACCTGTGCCTATTCCGATTTCTGGTTCGTCCGGCACACCCAACCGAATCACTATTATTTTTTTTTCTTTCGAGCAGCCTGCAAGCAAACACCATCGCTATTTTTTTTGTCCCCTTCTTTTTCTTTTTTTTTCGATGAGTGATGATAGAAATGGGAAACTATGATGGTGACGGGGATAATAATAGAGAATGATGTTGAACACAAGAATGAAGGGATGAAACAATGAAGTTGATAGTGATGTCGTATATGATGATGATCTGAGATGATTATGATCACAAAGATGAAGATGATGAATCGAGTAGCTGATGATCTTGAGATTGGTGATAATAGACGATGATGAAAAGTGATGACGGCTACAACTTACCTCGTTCCATATTTATTTTTGTTTACACTAAACACACTTTTACTAAAATTGGTGGGCTTATGGAAGGTTTACCTTGTTGGGCTCGTAAAATTTAATATTGGGCCGAGATCTATTAAAATCTTTTATGGACCGAATGATGAGAAAAAAGGGAACCAGATAGACAGACAAGTTATATGTATTTTAAGTGAATAATATTCAGAAAAAACGAGCTGGGTGTAATGGTTAAGAGAATTAGTGGTGAGCGAGTGGTCGTGGGTTCGATTCTCGTCTGCAGCTTATCTTTTTACTTAAAAGATTTTAAAGGGTATACTTGTTATCTTATTATTATTATTATTATTGTATTATTATTAGTATTATTACTAAGTATTATGGTTATTACTATTATTAGTTACCTTTTATTATTATATAATTATAATTATAAATACAATTATAATTATTATTATCATTAAGATTATAATTATTATTATTATTAATATTATTGTTATTATTATTAATATCTTTATAAAAAAAATGTTAATTAAGCCATATATAATAGATATCAATTTATATATAAATAGATATTTTTTTTATCATATATAAACTTTAAAATATAGTGATATTATTAATGATGAATAATAATTATATAAAACAGAAGAATTAAATATATCAAACTTATCTAAACAATATAATATAACAAATATATTATTAACAACAATTTATATATATATGTTTGATTACAAATATGTGTGTTAATATATATAAAAATGATATAGGTTCGTGAATCTGAGGCCAACCTTATAATTGATCAATGGTGTTATATGTATTTTTACTACAAAATACAGTATGGTGAGTATATAGTCCCTTTTTGAACTTTAAATATTTTTGGGCTGAGAATACATGCGCTGTTTTTATAAATGATTTACATTATGGACACAAGTGATCAAACTAAATTCTCGGTTGAGTTGTACCATGGCATATCTCTTTATACTTGGTAACTGCAAATTACGTGAGGAGCGTAAACGCGAATCCTGTTGATAGATCTATCGGGCTGACATCCCCAACCGGGCTGGACGACCAGCATTTAACGGTTGCACAGTACTTCGTTCTCGTTACTACACTTGGTACAGTGTAGGGTTTATTTAAGAATATGCTGCTGTGACTTTTAGTTAAGTATGGTTACCAAGTGCTCAACGTCTTTTCTATACACGAGGAGTGTATTATGTATAAACTTAAAATCTTGTGGTCCATTGTTATAACGCTGCTAGCATCAAACCTATATATCTCACCAACTTTATGTTGACATTTTAAAGCATGTTATTCTCAGGTACGAATTAAGTCTTCTGCTGTGCATTTGCTCATTTTAAGGACATTACTTGGAGTCGATCAACGCAATGGAATCAGATGTTGATGATTTCTTCCAGGGGGATAAGGACGAGGTCTTTACATTTGGTATCAGAGCATTGGTCTTAGCGAACTAGGTCTCCCATTAGTGTGTCTAACTGGTAGTTGTTAGGATACATTAGTGAGTCTGGACTTCGACCGTGTTTACATGTCAAAAGTTTTGCTTATCATATCTAGTCGGAAACCATCTGCTTATCATCCTTAGGGAATTGCCTGCTTATCATTTTTTAGTCTAGGCACGTCTTACTGCATTTAGTGCATCGATAGTGTACACACAAAATTCGTATCTTAGCGTATCTGATAATTCATATCTTAGCGCATCCGTAGATTTACCTAACATATGCCGTAAATTCCTCTGTAGTCTACGAAATCTTTAGGATTACATATAGTTAGAATATCATCCGATATCCGAAAATCATTTCACATCGAAGATCCTTTCCATCCACTAAATTGCCTTCTCAACAATGAACCTGAAGTACTTATCGGCGAACCTGTTCGAAACACCATTCTCTCTCGCTTCTAGAGTATCTCGTCATGATTATATACTATCCCATATATCGAATCTTATTCATCCGCTCGCTCCAACCACCAATCATCTCGGTATAATAGAAGAAATTAACGAACTTCGCACTCGCGTGACAGCTTTGGAGAACATGGTGTGAAGGTTACAAACACCAGCAGCAGCACCAGCAGCATAATCAGTACCACCATCATCAACGTCAACAGTACCCTTATCACCCCCAACCACAACCGCGTTATGAACCTTAATATCACAATATGTACCTCGGATATCAACATCACACGCCTCAATACCACCGTCTGTTCTTCAAGTATAATCTTCATTCTACATCGATTATCATCGATTATATTCGCTTTACGAATCATTCCACCTCATTTATCCTCGTTCGACATGGTGATTATGTAATTCCTAATGTTTTAGAAATTATGTAATCTAGTATTAACGATAAATCAAATGAGTTTAATATCTTATTGACTCATTAAATCTATGATTACATCTGAAGAAAATATATATGCAAGTATATTTTCATAAAGATTGTAATTAAAAATTCCTTCGTACAAACTATTAATGATGAAAATATTTTGACGGGTGGGTAGTACCCGAGGAATATTTAGAATTCACATTAATAAGTTACACTGTACATTCTTCGAATCTGATTCAACGGTTATCTATTATCTTACTTACAACCACCGATATTCGTACCCACTCACCCCAAAATAACCAATTCCATTTAAATTTCATATTTGGACTTTGACTTATTAGAATCCAACAAGTGGCATAACGAAGAAAACATTGGACAAAAATAAAAAGTGTTAGAAACAAACGAATTAATTAATTGAAATTGTGATAGGAATCCACGCTAACTGTTCCGGCTAACTGTTCCCAGCTAACTGATTAACATTTAATTTATCGCAATTTACATTCTCGCAATTTTAATTTCTGCACTGTACATACTGTCGGGACACATGTACAACAATACTCGGATTAATTCTGAGACAACACGTTGTATAATGGGTCATGATATATATTTATTTTACGTATTTTAAATAACGGGACACGTATGCAAGGTTTCGACTTATCATATCGACCCATCTATATATATATTTCGGAACAACCGTAGACACTCTATATGTGAAGGTGGGAGTTGGCTATACAGGGTCGGAGTTGATTCCAAAATATATGTATACTTTGAGTTGTGATCGACACTGAGACCGGTACACGGGTCACGATACGTATTAATTATGTATATTAAATTATATATGAATATATTGAACTGTTGAACTATTGGACCATTGGACAATCGGACTAATAGACTTCTAACTATGGACAAGTAAAATGAATTAAAATATTGATTATAACATATGAAACTAAACTGATCTTCAAGTTTGCCACTTGATTCTATCTTAAACCTCATTCGTATCTTGGCGAATACAATTCACATTCACAACTTTTCATGATTCTTGAAAACACCTCGATCGGAAAGATGAACCAACCGCACTCTATCTATGGGAGAAAAGATGTATGCATACAGTTATGCACCTGAAGAACTCTCGAATCCAAATTCATAGTTTAACACATATCATGTTGAATCCTTTGCCATTTATTAGCAAAAACAACTCTACAATTTCTTTTCAGGAAGCTAATTTTGTCACAGCTCCACTTCGACTTCTCAGTGAGACTACTCCTATTATAATCTCGATATTTATACCTTGTCCTTTCGCCGTCGTTACCGGAGAACCTTTTATATTTCACAACATCATCAGCAGACGTACCAGCAACTCGTTATCTCTTTGGCGAAATCCGCAATCAGTATTTTGAAAATCTCGTAAAAATTCTCCCAGTTATACCGAAAACGTCTATCCATAAGAATTACATATTTCGAATGTGAAGTTTCTGAAAAACATCCTGGACTATGAAATAGTTCTTGAGATGCTGATGAAGCAGCAAAAACTGTAAACGACTTTAACAGTCAAAAGTTTAACGATAAAGTACAGTATGTTGGTAAAGCTCAGAAAAAGAGAAGGTTGAGATTTGGAAAACGAATTGAGTAAAGTATGAAGGAGGTTGTGGACAAATCACAAAGAATAAGTTTGACTTCAAAGAATTCAAACGATTCAGTGCCTGCTGAAACCGTTAGTAAGAACCCTACTCTTTATTCTAAAACTTTCCCGGATGATATTCTTCATCATCATTTTATCTTAGATATTATAAGATATCTTCATATCTTCCGTTATACATATTCTCCATATTTCTGGAGATATTTTCACAACTATCTTTATCTGAAAACATTTACCACTCCGTAACATCTGCGTTACAACATAAAAGAAACTGTGTTAGTTTCTAAGTTCTAAAATCTTCGAGTTTAAATATGAATGTTTTGAAGTAGTGTTGGAAACTGATGCATGAATTAGTATAATATAATGAAACTTGATCAACTTCATTATATTACAGTAAGTCATGTTAAGTTTCTAATGGAATATGATGATTCATAGTACCGTCATCATGTGCCATGTTACACGGCTCTTACATTCCATCTAATCCCCAAACGTATTAGGAACATATCGTCTTGATAGTTCTATCTTTTCCAGGGTATTCTGGTAATTTAACAAATCAAAATTGTGCCAATACCCTTTCTTTCTTAGAACATTAGCTATGCTCATTCCAAACCTCATACCTACGAATTCCGGACCATTACAAAAGATGCTTAGTTGAAGAGGAGGAAAAGAAAAAGAATGAAGCTCCGAAATAAAAATTGTAGTAAAGATCGCAGCAATTAGGAAAGAACATTAACTGTGGATGACAATGATTATAGAAAACAAAAGCAATAACATCGAAGTATAAGGAAAGATATAAAACCCAACAACCACCCAGAAACTACAAACCGTGTATATCAATACGTATCGCAACGTAAAGACACGGGAGAATTAGAAACAATATAATTCCAAGGAAATCATAAAAGTGAATAGATTCTTCTGGCGACAGATGAAAGAGAAGAATGAAAGATATGAAAATTAGAAGTATAATAAGAATCAGGATTGGATGGAGCATATTAAGGAATGAGTAGAGGAAGAAAGAATAGATGGTATGGAGAATAAGGAAATGAAGGGGTGAATTTATAGTGAAATATCCGACAAAGAAATCAAAACAGATTCGCCGCATTAAATCAAAGAAGATCCTGATCGCCAAAGAACCAAATCTTATTACATAAGATTTTCCCTAAATCCCTTAAAATTCTGGAAATAAATTCTAGTCACGTCATCGGTTAAAACAATTTCATATTCACTCATTTCATTCTTTTGTGATAGCTTCACTCGTGCGCTTCACATGATCGAATCATTTTATCCATATCTTCCGATAATGATAAAACTCTATTATTACCTCATATTTGTCATGAAAACATTCCTATTGTTATTTATGACAATCTCTACCAAATTTCGGGGACGAAATTTATTTAACGGGTGGGTACTGTAACGACCCGGAAATTTCCGACCAAATTTAAACCCTAAACTTTATATGTTTCCGACACGATAAGCAAAATCTATAAAGTTGAGTCTCGAAAACTTTGGAACAGTCTACATGAATGCATTTACCCTTTGACTGTGCTCGACGATTCACGAACAACTATTTGTAAATAGATATGTGTGTATATGTATAAGTAATAATTGGAGGAGTAATTTGAAAAATTAAATGTCGTTTTTATAAAATATGATATTATAATATTTAGTAATTAAAAATATATCTCTATATATATAGAAGTATATTAAAAAAAATAATAATAATAAATATTAAACATTAATTTGAACTTATTTGATTTTAACGGTGATTCGAAAATAAGTTATATAAATTTTAGGCTTATTAAAAATATATTTAGAAGCTAATTAACAAATTTCAACCCTTTTTATATTTTATCTGAGGTCGGGCGTGGACAGTGAGTTAATTGTTATTCAATAGTTAATGACCATATCTTACACCATAACGACCAAAATAAATAAAGATATTTAAAATAAAATTTTGGGATTTTTTTTTTGAGTATTTTTATCCGCCACTGATTAATATCGTAGCAGGAAATAATATCCAAATTTAAATTGATAAGAATAAAAAGTGTCGGCTGCTAAAACTGTTTTCCATTCACATGATTTACTATTGACTTTTAATATTATATAATAAATATAATTATTGTTAGTACTATATTATAATTTTATATATATGTGTGAATTGGGAATGGATACATAGATGTATGATATAATGGTACACAGAAATCATGTTTTTCTCTCCATCCCTCAACACACCTCGCCGGATCACCATCATCATCCACCATCTCCATCTGTCACTTTCTTATTCGGTTTAAAGCTTCATCACAACCAACATCACCAAAAGAGTTAACCTCTACTTGACCCGCATCACCGACCATCCTACCACCGTAAACTATAACCGAAGCCACCACTTTAATCACAAACACCCACATCATTACACCCTTGTCACCACCCTCATATGAACCCACAAAACACGAACCGAAACCACTCCCGTGAACCTCACCACCACCGATTAACCTCATCATTATTCTTCACCATTATACAACCACGATCATCACTTTCGGATTCACCACAATCAACCGAACCCCAATCACCACCTTCTCACCTCTCACTTTCTCTCTCTCTCTCTCTCTTTGTCTTGTCTTTCTTTTAATCGAACCTGCAACCATTGCTGCCCGTCGAATTCAGTCTCCTCCTTCTGTCGCAGCTACAGCTACTACCTGTGCCTATTCCGATTTCTGGTTCGTCCGGCACACCCAACCGAATCACTATTATTATTTTTTCTTTCGAGCAGCCTGCAAGCAAACACCATCGCTATTTTTTTGTCCCCTTCTTTTTCTTTTTCTTTCGATGAGTGATGATAGAAATGGGAAACTATGATGGCGACGGGGATAATAATAGAGAATGATGTTGAACACGAGAATGAAGGGATGAAACAATGAAGTTGATAGTGATGTCGTATATGATGATGATATGAGATGATTATGATCACAAAGATGAAGATGATGAATCGAGTAGCTGATGATCTTGAGATTGGTGATAATAGACGATGATGAAAAGTGATGACGGCTACAACTTACCTCGTTCCATATTTATTTTTGTTTACACTAAACACACTTTTACTAAAATTGGTGGGCTTATGGAAGGTTTACCTTGTTGGGCTCGTAAAATTTAATATTGGGCCGAGATCTATTAAAATCTTTTATGGACCGAATGATGAGAAAAAAGGGAACCAGATAGACAGACGAGTTATATGTATTTTAAGTGAATAATATTCAGAAAAAACGAGCTGGGTGTAATGGTTAAGAGAATTAGTGGTGAGCGAGTGGTCGTGGGTTCGATTCTCGTCTGCAGCTTATCTTTTTACTTAAAAGATTTTAAAGGGTATACTTGTTATCTTATTATTATTATTATTATTGTATTATTATTAGTATTATTACTAAGTATTATGGTTATTACTATTATTAGTTACCTTTTATTATTATATAATTATAATTATAAATACAATTATAATTATTATTATCATTAAGATTATAATTATTATTATTATTAATATTATTGTTATTATTATTAATATCTTTATAAAAAAATGTTAATTAAGCCATATATAATAGATATCAATTTATATATAAATAGATATTTTTTTTATCATATATGAACTTTAAAATATAGTGATATTATTAATGATGAATAATAATTATATAAAACAGAAGAATTAAATATATCAAACTTATCTAAACAATATAATATAACAAATATATTATTAACAACAATTTATATATATATGTTTGATTACAAATATGTGTGTTAATATATATAAAAATGATATAGGTTTGTGAATCTGAGGCCAACCTTATAATTGATCAATGGTGTTATATGTATTTTTACTACAAAATACAGTATGGTGAGTATATAGTCCCTTTTTGAACTTTAAATATTTTTGGGCTGAGAATACATGCGCTGTTTTTATAAATGATTTACATTATGGACACAAGTGATCAAACTAAATTCTCAGTTGAGTTGTACCATGGCATATCTCTTTATACTTGGTAACTGCAAATTACGTGAGGAGCGTAAACGCGAATCCTGTTGATAGATCTATCGGGCTGACATCCCCAACCGGGCTGGACGACCAGCATTTAACGGTTGCACAGTACTTCGTTCTCGTTACTACACTTGGTACAGTGTAGGGTTTATTTAAGAATATGCTGCTGTGACTTTTAGTTAAGTATGGTTACCAAGTGCTCAACGTCTTTTCTATACACGAGGAGTGTATTATGTATAAACTTAAAATCTTGTGGTCCATTGTTATAACGCTGCTAGCATCAAACCTATATATCTCACCAACTTTATGTTGACATTTTAAAGCATGTTATTCTCAGGTACGAATTAAGTCTTCCGCTGTGCATTTGCTCATTTTAAGGACATTACTTGGAGTCGATCAACGCAATGGAATCAGATGTTGATGATTTCGTCCAGGGGGATAAGGACGAGGTCTTTACAAATGGTTTAGTGGAATATAGACATCTTTTGAGATATCAATGCAGTGAAAATGTATGGTTTTGATTGAATGTGAAGAAATAATGATGAACTTAACTATCACCTTATTGCAAAATTCTAAAAGTTACAATTGACTATCAAGCTTTATGAAAATGAAGGTTAAACTCAACTATCAACCTATATATTCATATATACATATATAGTTATAGTTATATCCGACTGAAATTCAAAACGATAAATAATTAATTATAGGAAGATATCATATTAAAGTGTTTACATAAGATAAGACTTTTTTCACAATATTAAGATAGAGATATGAACCTTTTTGCCATTATGTTTAAGAAATTGAAGTGCATTTTTTTGTTTCGTGTGTGTGAGAGACAAACTGATGAGATAGGGTAACAATTGGAAGGTTTTGTTCACCATATGGGCACATGTCGTGCATAAAAGAAAATGTGCACATGGACAACCAAACCTAACACATTTCTTATTATGTAGTCTCCCACTCCCACCGTAGTGTGAAACCTTATAAACACCATTATTATTTAAAGTTATTAAATAGAATAGAATATATAAAACAAATCAACTGCTTAGTTACTACAACGTAATAATCTGGCATGTATCATTGCATCAATTCATTTGCCGTTATTTAATGTTGGGAGTTAAAAACTGATGATCTTCATTTCATGGGTTTAAAGGTGCCATTGTCTATTGTTGTGAGTTATAAACTCATTATTATTATTATTATTATCTTCAAGACTTTATACTTTTTTTTTTTTGCCATTTTTTAATTTAGACTTTATGTTTATTTTTTTTTTATTATCATTTGTTAGTGTTGGAGTTTAAACCTTTATATTACCAATAGTAACTTTTGGAGTTTAAGACATAGTTTACTTCAAAACTCAAAACACAAATTTAGTAGTATTGTAATTGATAACCAATACCTCTTATAAAGGTAAAAACTCATTATGTTAGCCGTTAGGGAATTAAAAGCCCTTTTTTACTAATATTATATGGTCACATGACCTACTTGTAATTTGTAATAATGTTTAGAAATAATTATTTAATTTTATTAGATATAAAAAAAGAATAACTCCTATCCTTGTCAAACGTATAGCATTCAGCTTAGGGGATTTAAAGCGGATTTAAAGTTCTTGTTAATTAACTATTCTTATAAATAAACTTAGATTTATTAAATTGTTAATTGCTAATTAGATTCATTAAATTGTTAATAATTAAGTTCTATAATACTTTTTACTACATGTATTAGATGTTAGAGGGGTTAATTCAAGGTTTTTACCATTAGATAATAGTATGGTTAAAAGTCATAATTACTTTCTAGGACTCAATTTTAGGGTGTAGGTAGATATTTACATATTTATTTACACACAATTGTTCGTGAATAATCGGAAATGGTCAAAGGTTAACTGAAATCATATAACCAGTTTCAAAATTTTGTAACTCAGTATTACAGACTATGCTTATCTTGTTGAAATTATATAAAGATTAAGTTTAAATTTGGTCAGAAATTTCTGGGTCGTCACACTAGAGGGGGTGAATAGTTACTTAATACGTTTTTAACACTTTTTCGACTGATCACCAAATTCGATTAACTATGATCAACCAATTCAACTCAAACTTGATGTGTGTGGTATGTATGTTCAAAATGATGAATAAAGTAATGTAAGGAACATAGACACAAGGATTTATAGTGGTTCAGGTGGATGTTAACTAATCCACCTTAATCCACTCCCCGATTACACTAATCGGGATTTCTTGATTCACTAAGCACTTTTCTTCAAACCCGGAGGAGATCCGATTTACAACCCTTCAACTTCTTTGGTAGACAACAAACCTAATCTTTCTATCCCTTTGAAAGACCAACTCCAACCTAGATCAACTTGTCTTCACCTTGGACAAGTATTAATCTCCAAATGAGATTAATCAACTTCCTAAGTCCCTTTAAGGAAGTAGATCACTAAGCTAGCCTATGCTTCTACTAATTGAAGTTACAAGACTTATACACTTTGCAATGATGATCCTAAGACAATACTAAGACATACATTACACTAAGTAAACTCACAAGATAAATGATTTTGATTAGTAAGTTTACAACAACCCAAATCTATATTTATAAGATCATAGAATCTTCTCTTGCTTGATCACATTTGAGTAGTAATTAAAGCACTTGTGATATCTGGAAATAAGCCTTTGAAATATGTAAGAGGGTCAACTTCAAATGCTCTTCAATGCTTGCCTTTTATAGTGAGATTCAAAAATAGTCGTTGTCACACGGTTGCCAGCATGGTCGACCGTGGTTTGACCCGCGTGCTCTAGTCCAAAATATGTATCCGTTGAATGACCGTTTGACTCAGATTTGAACACCACATTTTGGAGCCTTTACTCCTTCTAGCACCTGCAAAAGAAACCCAACATTCTATACAAGTACTATATGCATTAAGTGTGTGAGATTTGGTCTTATTGAGTGAAAGTGACATAACACTCCAAGAGTGGTAACCTCATCATTCTTGGAGAAGTGTCTTGATTGATATTTAGAGAAATCTCAGTTTGGTCAAGTCTTAGTTAGTCACATTAATGCATTTGGTTCAATCCTAAAGACTAGTCAATATGTCATTAACTTCCTAGTTTTAGTTAATCACAAGTTATATTCATTTCAAGATTAAGTAGAGATTAATTGAATGATGTCTTTCTAAAATAATCATTAAGTGTGTAAAGACATCAATGTTAAATCATACATGGATAAGTAATTACAACTTGTTTCTTAGACAAGACCAAATAGACAATTGATCATTATTCCTTTGTGAACCATTTTACACTTAATTTATTGGAGTAAGCTAGTTACTTGAATCCTAGTATTCTGACCAGTAGCACATAGCAAGCATATTAATCATGTTGGCAAATTAATGAGTATTAAACATGTAACGACCCAACCTCATTTTACCAAAAACGCGTCTTAAAAATCTTTTTTTTAATACAGTACATCTGGACGGCGTCCAGTTATCTAGATGGCATCCAGTTATCTGGACGGCGTCCAAGACCTTTGGACGGTGTCCAAATGAACTAAAAGTTTCTGCTTAGTTTTTCAAATTCACGCGGGTGGAAAACCCGCTTCCCAACACTTTTAAACGAAACGGTTTTCACAACACATTAGTATAATTATAATCAAGAGGTTTCCACAATAAAATCGAGTTTTACAACACTGGGCCCACATCGACCCAAACTACGACAAAGTGACCATTTCGACCCATTTATATATATATTGACGGATTAGGACTCTACAACCCAATCCGATACCATGAGCATAATCCAGGGGACTACCAAATCCCCCATCCGCGTCCAATTATCCAAAAGCTACCCCATCGAGCCCAAGCGCTCCTGCACGTCTAGTCTAACAACTAGCTAGCATCAATAACACAATACCTGTAAAAAGGTAAACAACGAGAGGGGTAAGCCTAGGCTTAGTGAATGCAATAATTATACATATACATATATAATCTACTTACTTGCAATCACATACACAATTACCGCATACAAGCTAGCAATTTGACAACCATGCAAACATTATGCATAAACTAATATCCGCAATTCACAATAAGCTAGCAACACCAATAGCATATAGTTCACAATTAAATATGCTAATACAAAATTCACACATCCATGGTTAACCAATCGTACAAGGGAATGGTACTCGTGAAAGACCATCGGAGTTCATAACATCCATTAGTGTACTTACACCGCGTAATCACTAATCCCCTGGGTGATGTCTTAAACACCGCGACTAACTCACCCCCATGACAATGTGGTGTCTTAAACATCGCGACTAACCCACATGTCAATCAAACCCATGAGTGGTGTCTTGAACACCGCGACTAATCCACTCCCATGACAATGTGGTGTCTTAAACACCGCGACAATTTCACATGTCAATCAAACCAATGAGTGGTGTCTTAAACACCGCGACAATTCCACTCCCATGACAATGTGGTGTCTTAAACACCGCGACAATTCCACATGTTAATCATGAAAGGACCCGTTCTAATCCATCCGAACGAAGTCCACATCGATTATAAACGATTCACAATAGTTGATTACATCGCGAGGTACTTGACCTCTATATGATACATTTTATAAACATTGCATTCGTTTTTAAAAGACAAACTTTCATTTCATCGAAAGTTGATGATATGCATACCATTTCATAATATATCCAACTATAATTGACTTAATCATAATCTTGATGAACTCAACGACTCGAATGCAACGTCTTTTGAAATATGTCATGAATGACTCCAAGTAATATCTCTTAAATGAACAAATACACAGCGGAAGATTTCTTTCATACCTGAGAATAAACATGCTTTAAAGTGTCAACCAAAAGGTTGATGAGTTCATTAGTTTATCATAAATAATCATTTCATAATTTTAATAGACCACAAGATTTCATATTTCCATTTCTCATAACATACGTCCCATGCATAGAGATAAAAATATCATTCATATGGATTGAACACCTGGTAACCGACATTCACAATATGCATATAAGAATATCCCCATCATTCCGGGATCCACCTTCGAACATGATATAAATTTTGAAGTACTAAAGCATCCGGTACTTTGAATGGGGCTTGTTGGGCCCGATAGATCTATCTTTAGAGTTTGCGTTAATTAGGGTGTATGTTCCCTAATTCTTAGATTACCAGACTTAATAAAAAGGGGCATATTCGATTTGATCATTCAACCATACAATGTAGTTTTGATTACTTGTGTCTATTTCGTAAAACAGTTATAAAAGTTGCGCATATATTCTCAGCCCAAAAATATAAAGGGTAAAAAGGCAAATGAAACTCACGCATATAAATATTGTAAAACAGTTAATAAAGCATTTGCATGTATTCTCAGCCCAAAAATGTAAAGAGTAAAAAGGGCAAATGAAACTCACCATACTGTATTTGGTAGTAAAAATACATATAACGACATTGAACAAGTATAGGGTTGGCATCGGATTCACGAACCTATATCAAATGTATATCTATTAAAACATATATTCGTAATCGAGCGAATTTATTATTATATCTTAATTTATATATATTGTATAATTAATTTGTGTATATATTCGAAATGATTTAATATTTACATAGTATATTAATATATCCATATTTATTTATTTATATACATTATTGTTTAGTGTTAATTAAAAATCAATAGTTTGTTATTTGTACTTATTTAAATAAATAATATTAGTAGGTTTGATTTATGTAGTTATATGAAATATTAATATAATTATAATATATGTAATAAGTATCTTTTATGTACAAAATATGCAGCTATTTAAAAAGGTAGTTTTTGGTAAATAAAATGATGTACTAATAATTATAATGATAACTTTATTAATAATAATACTAATAATTATAAGTTTACTATTAATAATATTATTAATACTTATAATGATAATAATTATGATTATAATACATATACATATATTAATATTAATAACTTTTAACACTAACAATAACAATAATAATATTAACAATAATAATGATAACATTAATAATACTTTTAGTGATAATAATAATAATTGTTATATCACTTATTATGATACTAATAATTATTATAATACTTATAATAATAATAATAATAATAATAATAATAATAATAATAATAATAATAATAATAATAATAATAATAATAATAATAATAATAATAATAATAATAATAATAATAATAATAATAATAATGACAATAATGATAATAATGATATTAACGATTGTAATTATAATGATAATCCTACAAATACATAGTGATGTTACTTATTAATAATTAGAATGATAATAATAATAATCATAATCATATCATAACTTTTATCATAATAATAACAATTTATAATAACAATAATAATAATTATTATAATTATAATTATAATGAGAATGACAATAATAATAATAATAATAATAATAATAATAATAATAATAATAATAATAATAATAATAATAATAATAATAATAATAATAACTAAATAAAAGGAACTACCTTCATGGAAAAATAGGTTTAAAAAGAGTTACTGCCTCTTAATGGACTCGAACCCGCGACCACTCTTACACCCGACAATACCTAAACCAGCTGGGCTGATGCCCCTTTTCTGTTTTAAATCCTATTGATTTGAATATATCCCGTTTATTTCCTGTGTCCATCTTCTACACCAAATCAGTCGACCAAAGAACAGATTCAATTGATTAATCCATTATAAGATGATTTTAGGTTCCTCATACAAATCAGAAAATCAATATTTATTATTTAAATTATTTAAGAAACGAAAAGAAAAAGAAAAAGAAAAAGAACTATATATATATATATATATATATATATACCTGATGTAGAACCCGTTTTTGAAACCCAAATTCGAATTCGATTATAGAGACTGTTTTAGACTGCAATTACTAAATGAAAATGATTCCAAATCCATCCTACAAACTTTCTGTAACATTAATTTAATTCAAAACATCACCACATGTTCGAATTTCTTGATGAACTAAATCTTTGACTTTTTTAAAAATCGACTTTGACTCCACAATTCGAATTCGCTAGATAAAATTGAGGCTTGGGATTTTCCAGGTAGTTTAAATAAAAGTTTTCCAATAGAATTGCATTGATGGATTTTGAAATAAAACTCAAATTCGTAGTTTTGGAAATTTCCCTCAAGAACAGGGCACCGGTTGCTGTGCTCCCTCGTTTTCTGTTTTAATTTCGATTGATAAATGTCTGTAAAAGATACTTGTAAGTTATAATTGATAATGTAAATCACTTGGGTTCGTTTACAGCTGGAACTGAAGTCGGCAGGTAGTGCCCAGATAAAGAAAAAAAATAAAAAGGCGACAAAGACATCAAACTGATTTTAACTCCTTCTGTTTGGGAATCGAATTTGGTATACTGATTTGGATTAAGACAGTTAATAAAATAGATACAGAATTAAAGATTTTAGTTCGTACTCTTGAATTTTTATATGTATATAAATAATATTTGTTAATAAATAATTATATAATTAACACAAAAATACTGATTATATACAGTATCTGTATAAATATATATTATAAATATATATCTGATTTTTATATTTATGTATATGCATATCTGTATTTATATATCTATATGTATATATCTATATGTATATATATATATATTGGTATTAACATGTTAATCTTACTAACTAATAAATATAACAATAATAATAATACTAATTACTGATAATTATATTAATGATAAAATTTTATTTTATTTTTTTTAATTGATAAAATACTAAATAATAAACTTACAAGAAAATAATGGTAACAATAATATGATGATATAATGATAACAATAATGATAACTTTAATAAGTTTAATGTTAATAATAATAAAAATGTTAAAAATAATAAGAGATATTAGTTCCTAATAATAATATTAATTTATAATACTACTGTTAATTCTTAATAATAATGATAGTAATATCTAATAATACAAGTAATAATTCTGATACAACAAATTACATGTATCAAGATTCATGTTAAAAACAATAATATTAATAATACTGTTGTTATTATTAATAGTAATATTAATGTTAATACTACTAATGAAAGTAGTAATAATAATAAAAACTTATATTATAACTTGTAATGTTACATAATATCAATTATATCTAAATATAATAACATATAATATTTATATCTAATATATATTGTATAATAATTATTTATAGGATTCATACACATTTATTTATAACTTTATTTTAAATGATCAATTTATTATCTTGTAATATTTTAAATCATTATATATATATACTTATGTTTATTATCATATATATGTATATATATTTGTTTACACTCAATTGTTCGTGAATCGTCGGGAATAGACAAAGGGTAACTGATTATATGAATATAGATTTCAAAACTTTCGAGACTCAACATTACAGATTTTGCTTATCGTGTCGGAAACATATAAAGATTAAAGTTTAAATTTGGTCGGAAATTCCCGGGTCATCACAGAACCTACCCGTTAAAGAAATTTCGTCCCGAAATTTGAGTGTGGTCGTCATGACTAACAATAAGAATGTTTTCATAATGAATATGAGTTGATAAATTGAGTTTTATCATCATTGAACAATATGGATAAAAATAACTCGATTATTCGAAGAGTACGAATGAAGCTATCACCAAAAAGTGAAATAGGAAAGTAAAGGTTCATCTTAACTTTTGACAGAGTCAAGGTTGAATTCCGGAATTCAAGGAATTTAAAGAAAATCTTCGAAATCTAAAAGATTTGATTCTTCGGCGAATAAGAAAATTAAGATCTCTATAATTAATGCGGTGATCTGTATCGATTGCTTTATCTGGTATCTTCACTATAAATGATCTTCTTCCGTTCCCTTATTTTCATCATTCCTATACTTTCATTCTTATTTCTTACTTTTAAAAGGTTGGGAAAATGCTTCATCCAGTTCTACTCCTTGATATTTTCTTAATTATCATAGCTATCATCCTTCTTTTTAATCTTCCACCAGAAGAATCTGGTTACTTCAACTATTACCTTGAGATGATACCATTCTTAATTCTACCGTGTCTTTATATTGCTATTCGTATTAATATCCATGGTTTGTGACCTCCATGTTGTTATTGGGCTTTATATTTTCTCTTATATTTTGGAGCTTTGTCCCTTCGTTTCTTCTTCTTGTGATTAAACACCGCTTGTAATGGTTCAGAATTCGCAGATATAAACTTCGGAATGAACATTGTTAATGTTCTAAGAAGGGAATCGTAATAGCACGATTTGATTTGTTAAATTACCAGAATCACTGAGAATAGAACTATCAAGAATGTATTTTCTTGGTATGTTCGGAGGTGAAGTAGAATGAACGAGTCGTGTAACATGGCACATGATGACGTTTTGATCTGTGAATCATCACGTTCCATTAGAAACTCAGCATGACTTACTGTAATATAATCACGTTAATCAAGTGTCATTATATTATACTAACTCATGCATCAATTCTCAACATTACTTTAATAACATTCATATTTTAAGCTCGAAAGTTTACAGAATATAGAAACTAACAGTTTCTATATGATGTAATACTGATAGCACGAAGAGATTAATGATTTCAGATGAGAAAAGTTATAAAAATATCTCCAGAAATATGGAGGATATTTATAATGAAAGATACGATAATATCTCGGAATATCTAAGATCAGAGGATGATAGAAACTATGGTCTGCAAGGGTTTAGAGTAAGGAGTAAGATATTCACTAAAGACTTTAGCAGACATTGAGTCATTTGGATTCTTTGAAGTCAAACTTATTCTTTGTGATTTGTCCACGGCTTTCTTCATAGTTTCACATAATCTGCTTTTCGGTACTAAATTTTTTATTGAATGTTTCCAATATAATGATACACAGGAAGCACGAAGAGGTATATAATTTCGGACGAGAATATTTATGAAAATATCCTCAGAAATATCGAAGATATTGATGATGTTATTTTAGAATTTCTAAGTTCGATGGTTGATGGAGAAATATTTTTCGTAAGATTTTAACATGACTTCGAAGTAAGATATTCTCTAAAGATTTCAACGGATCCAGAATTACCTGAATCCTTTGAATATAGGGTTTGGTCCTTGTATTTGTCCTTGGTCTCCTTCATGGGTAGCTCAATCTGTTTTTCAATACCCAATTTTCTATCGAGCGTTCCTAACACTCCTTTCTTTATCATCAAACTTTTGGTCATTTAGACCATCTACCATTTTTCTGTTTCATCTGCATTTAATACTATGATATCTGAATCATCGGTTATTAATCCGAGGTGGTTTCAGGAAAATTGTGTTTTTAGATGATTAAACGCTGATGATAATATGGTGGAATATGAAAGGTTCCCTGGTAACAATAAAAGAGCACACGTATATATCAACGTTATAATAAGGTTGTTTCGTACGAAAAGTCAAAGTTGTCTTGCTGGAGCTGTGACAAAATTGGCTATTTTGAAGAAGAACTACAAAGTTATTTTGGGTGATAATAACACTAAAGAAATTAGCACAGCTATGTGTTAAACGTTTACTCAGTTTCTGAGAGTTTTTCAAGTGCATAACTATATGCATCAATCTTTTCTTCCGTAGATGAAGTGCGGTTGGTTCATCCTATCGATTAAAGTGTTTTCAAGAATCATGAAAAGTTTGAACGCAGATTGTAATCGTCAAGATACAAATGAGATTTAAGGTGAAATCAAGTGGCAAACTTGAAGAATTGTTTAGTTTCATATGTTATAGTCAATATTTTAATTCATTTTAATTGTCCAATGTTATTAGTCTACAGTCGATAGTCCACAGTTGACAGTCCAATAATTCATTTTCATATATAATTTAATATATAATATTCGAATTAATTAATACGTATCGTGACCCGTGTACATGTCTCAGACTCGATCACAACTCAAAGTATATATATTATTATAGAATTAACCTCAACCCTGTATAGCTAACTCCCGCATTACTGCATATAGAGTGTCTATCGTTATTCCAAATAATATATATAGATGGGTCGATATGATATGTCAAAACCTTGTATACATGTCCCGATATTTAAAGTGCGTAAAATAAATAACAGAAATTAAATGACGATAAATAAAGTGCGTAAAGTATATAACAGAAATTAAATGATGATAAATAAAATTGCGAGAATGTAAATTGCGATAATTAAAGTGAAATCAGTTAGCTGGGAACAATTAGCTAGGAACAGTTAGCGTGGATCCTTAACAAAATTTCTCATAGTTAATTTGTTTGTTTCTAACAAATTTTTATTTTGTCAAATGTTTCCTTCATTATGCCACTTGATTTTTTTTTATTTAAATCTAAATCCAAATATGAAATTGGATGAATATGGTTATTCTGTGGTGAAAGAATTTGTATATCGGTGGACGTAAGTAGGATAGTAAACGACTATTGAATCAGCTTCGAAGAATGTACAGTGTAACTTATTAATGTGAAATCTGAATACTCCTCGGGTATTACCTACCCGTTAAAATATTTTCACCATTAACAGTTTGTACAAAAGAATTATTAATTACAATCTTTATGAAAACATATATACATATATATTTTCTTCAGATGTAATCTTGGATTTAATGAGTTAATATGATATTATACTCATTTGATTTACTGTTAGAATAAGAATATATAATCTCTAAAACATTAGAGATTACATAATCGCCATGTCGAACGAAGATAACTGATATAGAACAATTTGTAGAACGATAATTATACTCGAGGTACAGAATGAGATGTTGAGGCATGGATTGTTGATGGTAATGGTGCTGTTACTGATGGTACTGTTGACGCCGTTGATGTTGTTGAAGCTGGTACATTTTGCACCATATTCTCCAAATTGATTTTTCGATCGCGAAGTTCGTTGACTTATTACTCCAGGATGATTGTCGGTCGGAACGAGCGAATGAATAAGGTTCAGAATTGTGGATAGAATATAATCTTGTCGAGTTACCCTGGAAATGAGACTGAAAATAGTGTCTCGAACAGGTTCACCGGTAAACGCTTCAGGTTCATTGTCAAGAGGTGAATTCGGTTGGTGGAAGGGATCGCCTTCTTCGCGTCTCCATTGTTTAAGTTTACTACGAACTCATCAAATGAATTGGGGATGACTGATTGGTTGATTCATTTCGGTGACGCTGATAGGTGAAACTCCATATCGGAATAGCTGTCGGAATCCGAGGAATTCGAACTGGTTGAGGGATTCATCTCGTACGATCAGATGAAAGACTTTTCGATAAGAAATAGATTATAGGATGTAGATTAGTACCCTGCAATACATAATTTACATATGCATATATAATACTAAAATCCCATAAGTTGCGGAGGAATCTACGGAATATGTCAGGCAAAGTTACAGTAACAGATACGCTAAGATATGAAGTAGCAGATACGTTAAGATATGAATTTTGTCTATACACTATCAATGCAATCCAGGCAGCAAGATATGTCTAGATTAAGAATGATAAGCAAGTGATTCCCTAAGAATGATAAGCAGGTAATTTTCGACACGAAATGATAAGCAAAACTTTTCACATGCAGACACGGTCGAAGTCCAGACTCACTAATGCAACCTAACGACTTATCAGTTAGACACACTAATGCAGACATGGTTCACTAAGACCACCGCTCTGATACCAATTGAAAGGACCCGTTCTAATCCATCCGGACTAAGTCCACATCGATTATAAACGATTCACAATAGTTGATTACATCGCGAGGTACTTGACCTCTATATGATACATTTTATAAACATTGCATTCATTTTTAAAAGACAAACTTTCATTTCATCAAAAGTTGACGATATGCATACCATTTCATAATATATCCAACTATAATTGACTTAATCATAATCTTGATGAACTCAATGACTCGAATGCAACGTCTTTTGAAATATGTCATGAATGACTCCAAGTAATATCTCTTAAATGAACAAATACACAGCGGAAGATTTCTTTCGTACCTGAGAATAAACATGCTTTAAAGTGTCAACCAAAAGGTTGGTGAGTTCATTAGTTTATCATAAATAATCATTTCATAATTTTAATAGACCACAAGATTTCATATTTCCATTTCTCATAACATACGTCCCATGCATAGAAAAAAATATCATTCATATGGATTGAACACCTGGTAACCGAAATTCACAATATGCATATAAGAATATCCCCATCATTTCGGGATCCTCCTTAGGACATGATATAAATTTCGAAGTACTAAAGCATCTGGCACTTTGGATGGGGCTTGTTGGGCCCGATAGATCTATCTTTAGAGTTCGCGTCAATTAGGGTGTCTGTTCCCTAATTCTTAGATTACCAGACTTAATAAAAAGGGGCATATTCGATTTGATCATTCAACCATACAATGTAGTTTTGATTACTTGTGTCTATTTCGTAAAACAGTTATAAAAGTTGCGCATGTATTCTCAGCCAAAAAATATAAAGCGTAAAAAGGCAAATGAAACTCACGCATATAAATATTGTAAAACAGTTAATAAAGCATTTGCATGTATTCTCAGCCCAAAAACGTAAAGAGTAAAAAGGGCAAATGAAACTCACCATATTGTATTTTGTAGTAAAAATACATATAACGACATTGAACAAGTATAGGGTTGGCATCGGATTCACGAACCTATGTCAAATGTATATCTATTAAAACATATATTCGTAATCGAGCGAATTTATTATTATATCTTAATTTATATATATTGTATAATTAATTTGTGTATATATTCGAAATGATTTAATATTTACATAGTATGTTAAAATATCCATATTTATTTATTTATATACATTATTGTTTAGTGTTAATTAAAAATCAATAGTTTGTTATTTGTACTTATTTAAATAAATAATATTAGTAGGTTTGATTTATGTAGTTATATGAAATATTAATATAATTATAATATATGTAATAAGTATCTTTTATGTACAAAATATGCAGCTATTTAAAAAGGTAGTTTTTGGTAAATAAAATGATGTACTAATAATTATAATGATAACTTTATTAATAATAATACTAATAATTATAAGTTTACTATTAATAATATTATTAATACTTATAATGATAATAATTATGATTATAATACATATACATATATTAATATTAATAACTTTTAACACTAACAATAACAATAATAATATTAACAATAATAATGATAACATTAATAATACTTTTAGTGATAATTATAATAATTGTTATATCACTTATTATGATACTAATAATTATTATAATACTTATAATAATAATAATAATAATAATAATAATAATAATAATAATAATAATAATAATAATAATAATAATAATAATAATAATAATAATAATAATAATAATAATAATAATAATGACAATAATGATAATAATGATATTAACGATTGTAATTATAATGATAATCCTACAAATACATAGTGATGTTACTTATTAATAATTAGAATGATAATAATAATAATCATAATCATATCATAACTTTTATCATAATAATAACAATTTATAATAACAATAATAATAATAATTATAATTATAATTATAATGATAATAATAATAATAATAATAATTACAATAATAATAATAATAATAATAATAATAATAATAACTAAATAAAAGGAACTACCTTCATGGAAAAATAGGTTTAAAAAGAGTTACTGCCTCTTAATGGACTCGAACCCGCGACCACTCTTACACCCGACAACACCTAAACCAGCTGGGCTGATGCCCCTTTTCTGTTTTAAATCCTATTGATTTGAATATATCCCGTTTATTTCCTGTGTCCATCTTCTACACCAAATCAGTCGACCAAAGAACAGATTCAATTGATTAATCCATTATAAGATGATTTTAGGTTCCTCATACAAATCAGAAAATCAATATTTATTGTTTAAATTATTTAAGAAACGAAAAGAAAAAGAAAATATATATATATATATATATATATATATATATATATATATATATATATATATATATATATATATATATATATATATATATATATATATATATATATATATATATATATATATATATATATATATATATATATATATATGTAAATACCTGATGTAGAACCCGTTTTTAAAACCCAAATTCGAATTCGATTATAGAGACTGTTTTAGACTGCAATTACTAAATGAAAATGATTCCAAATCCATCCTACAAACTTTCTATAACATTAATTTAATTCAAAACATCACCACATGTTCGAATTTCTTGATGAACTAAATCTTTGACTTTTTTAAAAATCGACTTTGACTCCACAATTCGAATTCGCTAGATAAAATTGAGGCTTGGGATTTTCCAGGTAGTTTAAATAAAAGTTTTCCAATAGAATTACATTAATGGATTCTGAAATAAAACTCAAATTCGTAGTTTTGGAAATTTCCCTCAAGAACAGGGCACCGGTTGCTGTGCTCCCTCGTTTTCTGTTTTAATTTCAATTGATAAATGTCTGTAAAAGATACTTGTAAGTTATAATTGATAATGTAAATCACTTGGGTTCGTTTACAGCTAGAAATGGAGTCGACAGGTAGTGGCCAGATAAAGAAAAAAAATAAAAAGGCGACAAAGACATCAAACTGTTTTTAACTCCTTCTGTTTGGAAATCGAATTTGGTATACTGATTTGGATTAAGACAGTAATAAAATAGATACAGAATTAAAGATTTCAGTTCGTACTCTTGAATTTTTATATGTATATAAATAATATTTGTTAATAAATAATTAGATAATTAACACAAAAATACTGATTATATACAGTATCTGTATAAATATATATTATAAATATATATCTGATTTTTATATTTCTGTATATGCATATCTGTATTTATATATCTATATGTATATATATATATTGGTATTTACATGTTAATCTTACTAACTAATAAATATAACAATAATAATAATACTAATTACTGATAATTATATTAATGATAAATTTTTTTTTAATTGATAAAATACTAAATAATAAACTTACAAGAAAAAAATGGTAACAATAATATGATGATATAATGATAACAATAATGATAATTTTAATAAGTTTAATGATAATAATAATAAAAATGTTAAAAGTAATAAGAGATATTAGTTCCTAATAATAATATTAATTTATAATACTACTGTTAATTCTTAATAATAATGATAGTAATATCTAATAATACAAGTAATAATTATGATACAACAAATTACATGTATCAAGATTCATGTTAAAAACAATAATATTAATAATACTGTTGTTATTATTAATAGTAATATTAATGTTAATACTACTAATGAAAGTAATAATAATAATAAAAACTTATATTATAACTTGTAATGTTACATAATATCAATTATATCTAAATATAATAACATATAATATTTATATCTAATATATATAGTATAATAATTATTTATAGGATTCATACACATTTATTTATAACTTTATTTTAAATGATCAATTTATTATCTTGTAATATTTTAAATCATTATATATATATATATACTTTTGTTTATTTTCATATATATGTATATATATTTGTTTACACTCAATTGTTCGTGAATCGTCGGGAATAGACAAAGGGTAACTGATTATATGAATATAGATTTCAAAACTTTCGAGACTCAACATTACAGATTTTGCTTATCGTGTCGGAAACATATAAAGATTAAAGTTTAAATTTGATCGGAAATTCCCGGGTCATCACAAATCAAACCAATGAGTGGTGTCTTAAACACCGTGACTATCCCACTCGTTACGTACAATGTGGTGTCTTGAACAGCGTGTCTATCCCACATTTCACGCTACACAAATAAATAGATTATATACGTACACGCATAATTATTTCACTCACCTAGAACTCGAGCAATACAAACCATGCATGAAATCTCCACCAAACGCAACCGAGCAAGCTTTTACCTATAATACGCATATAGGTATACAAACAATCGACGTACATTCTCTACGAGAGAATTCGACTCCAACACCCTTTACCAAGTGATTCTATCTAACTCAATAACCCGCCCATTTAGGCACCTAAAAACGACTTCACCAATTACCACTACGGGTGGTAATTCCAACCCATTCACACAAGTACACACTAACACTTAATGCACTTGGTCTTGCAAAATCAACCCATAAGTGCAACTCGACCCAAATTGCACTTAACCACTAAAACAAGTCAAGTTTGACCCATAAGCACCATTACTAGTGATTATGTCATAAAATCACCAATTTAGCACTTGACACCAAAGTTTGACTTCCATTGACCAAATTAGGTTTAACTCACTTTGACTTGTCAAATTACACCCAAAGTACCTACAATCACTAACAACTAGTGATTGTATCTCAAAATCATCATTTGACACCAAAAAAATCAAGAACACCTAACCCATTTCAACATAAAACCCATTTTGACCCATATTAGGGTTTACACCCCAAAATCAAGTCAACACAAACCAAAATCACTAGTACACAAGTGTTCTAAGGTTTAACCAACACATGCAAGATCCAAACTTACAATTTCATCAATCGAAACCCTAAGTCACCCATTTAGGCTTACTTACATGAATCTTACCCAAAACCTCCAAATTTCACAATAAATAGGTTTATAACTCTAACTAACACAAACCCTAACTCAAACAAGAATCAAACACTACAATTCGGATTAGAGTTTACCTCAAGCACCAAAACGAGCTCTAGTAGCTAGAAACAGCAACAAGCACCAAGAACCACTCCAATTTGGGCAAAAATCACCACCTTCATCACCATTTGAAGTTTCCTCTTTCTAGAACTCTCCTCTCTCTCTCTCTCTCTCTCTCTAAGATGTGATGAGAGAGTTGTGGATGTGAAAATGATCCAAAAGTGGATCTAAAACTAATATTAAAGCCACCAATCAGTCCACAAGTGAAAAGACCAAAGTACCCCTTTTAATTTAAGTAAAATACAGCTGCTGGCCCGTCAGGCCTTTTGGACGGCGTCCAAAAAGGTTGGACTGCGTCCAAATCAACTGGATCAGTTTTGTGAACTTGTTTTGGTCGTAACTTTCAAACCGTAACTCCATTTTCGATGAATCAAATATTGTTTGAAACGTAATAAGATTTACATTCCAATGGTAAGGTTTTAGATTACTAACTCAAACTTTATTTGGGGTCCAAATATACGCTTACGTGCCTCGTAATTCGAATGACGTCCAAAATAACGCATAATAGAAAAATGGAGTGTTACAAAACATGTTAGCAAGTAGCAAGTAATACTCACACATAGCAAGAGATAGTTACTCTAAAATCAATCATACAGATATTTACAGAACATTATAGTTTAAGCTTTTAGCAAGCTTACTTGCAATGTAACATAGTGCATGATTAATATGTAAGCACACATTAATGTTCAACAAATGCACGAGGGAAGAGCAATCTCTAGTTGGGACTTGGTGACCATCCTTGTGACGACCCAAAAATTTCCGATCATATTTAAACTTAATCTTTGTATGATTTCGACATGATAAGCAAAGTCTGTAATGTTGAGTCTCAAAAACTTTGGAACTATATTCATGTAACCAATTACCTTTTTTACTGTGCTCGACGGTTCATGAACATTTATGTGTATGTAGATATGTATATATAATATATAGTTACATTAATTGAAAACGTTAACAAAGTATTAGAGGTATAATACTTTACATGAACATAATTTTTTCAATCTATGTTTAATATATTTATCGACGGAATTAAATGATAATATCAAACGATTAAATTATCAGATACATCGTGATATGATTACGGGTCTCTGTTGTGAGATCCACTGTGATTTAAGAAATCTGTTTTTTTTAACAATATTATGAAAATGGTAAAGTGATTTACAAGTAAGAACAAATGTGTCAATTAACGGGAACTAGACAAAAGTTAGTGGAGATTTCTGTTAAATTTTCAATACATGCTTTACAATAAATTCCTCATGACTCTTGATAAGTTAATTATTTAACTTTTATAAAATTAATAGTAAGAACATGAAATGTAAATGGATGTAGAACAAGATAAGCAAATGGATATGTTGATTTAAAATGATTTTATACGTTTAATTATCCATTGGACTTAACCCTACGATTCACGAATAAACTGTAAGTAAAAACTAGAAACCATTATGACTTATATATTATATGATTTTACTTTATTAAATGAAAAGGTTTTATGATATAACAATTTCTATTATTTAAACCTTTTAAAGATTGATTTTGAATATAACTAATTCTGGAAAACTAAATTATATTTATCCGATTTAGTACAAACACGTTTTTCGATATAATAGAATTTGATTATAAAATGTTTTTATGGATTTTCAATGATATGAAAATAAAAATAAAGATAAAATAAAGATTTCTAATGAGCACCAAAAGACTACAACATTTCATCTCAAGATTGCAAGTTAAAATGATGGAAATCACTAAACCTGCGCACTTGCACGAGAAAAATCATAACTAAATCATACTGACTCGAAAAAGGGTGATTCCGGTGTCCAGACGTCCGTGACTCAAAAATCTACAATTTCGTGAAGACACCATACGCGGATCGCGTACCCATCTACGTGAAATGCGTAATGTTTGTCGACATAAAAAGTGATGGCGGCTTTTAATTTAACACGTTTATTATTATTATATTATTATATTATCTTATCATAATTATTATATTATTATAATATATTATTATATTATTATTATTGATCTATATAAGGTAAATACTCCATTTAGTTAAGTTCATGATATATTACTCCGTATCATTTTATCTATACTCTGCATCAATTTATTTTTATTTTTCAAAACAGGTTTTCGAGCGGGATGAAGCTAAGGAAATTATGGGTTATAGCTATGGAGGTTATGGGTAATGTTCGTAGCTATTATTCGCAAGTCAAACCTAGTGTTTATCATCTCCTTTGCGTCTACATACTCTCCTGCAATATTGAATCACAATATTGATACGTGAGCATTCATATCTTGTCTTTTAAAATATTAATAGTGTATCAATGTCTAGTGCTCGAGTACATATATTTATGCATGCTTGTATATTTTAATTTTGTCGTTAGATAATTTATGATGAGACACGAGTTTGATACATATGCTACTGATATAAAGTATATGATATACATGTTTTTGGAAAGCTGGCAAAAAATTATTAACTTTTCATTTAGAAATCGCGTGATTTCGAAGAATGGATTAAAAGATATGGTCAAGTGAATTATAGTTAACGCTAATTGAAATTGTGTTTGAAACTGTAAATTAATATTTAAACAACTTGTCTATGAGATTGATAAATTGGATTTTTAGATATTACTAATCGAGTAAATGAATTTCTATATAAGGTGTGTTTTGTCTTGTTGAACAATTGTCAAAGTTGACTGTCTTATCATGTTTTAAAGCTTTATAAACACTATAATCTGGTTTTACAAGTATTGGGAAACTATATGAAATGTTAAAATATATTCAATTACCATGATCATTCAAATACAATATAACTCTTGAAATAAATAATGTTTTGAGTTTGATAAACTATAAATTCATTCAACTATCAAGACTTATACTATGTTAATATAATAAACATGAATAGATTTAAAGATCATATTGGGTCAGGTTGACTTTTGAAATGACTTTTGTTAACTTTCACATGTCAGTCTCGAGCATTAGGATTGTGATACACTATGACCCAACCTAGCTTATTAGACATGTATTGACCAACATATGTTCTCTAGGTTGAGATCTACGGTTATTTTTGCATTCCGAGTTTCGGTCACTTTTTGGTGAATGACCTTATGTGCTGCTAAGGTGAGTTTCATTTGCTTCCTTTTTAATTGCTTTTGCAATCTATATTTTTGGGCTGAGAATACATGCACTTTATTTTAAACGCAATGGATACAAGTACATACTAAATTTTACACCGAGTTTGAACCGAAAATCCCTTAGCTTTGGTAACTAGTAACTGCCAGTTATAAGAACTGGTGGGCGCGAGTAGTTGTATATGGATCCATAGGGTTTGACATCCCCGTCTGTTCCAGGTTTAGAAACCCTAGCCTGAACTATATGCTATTTGAGTTTAGTACACGTTGGATTGTGTGTATTGTACATGTTGGTTGCATGTATGTAAAATAGGGGTACTTATTATAACGTTAAAGTTTAGTTACCAGGGTGCTCAATTTCGTAGAATCTTTTGATAAACATTTCGGATGAAACCACTGAAATCTTGTGATCTACCTTTATATACAGATTATGCGCAACATTAAAACTATGAACTCGCCAACCTTTGTGTTGATACTTTTAAGCATGTTTATTCTCAGGTTTCTAGAAGTCTTCCACTGTTTTATTATACGTTATACAAGCTATGTGCATGGAGTCATACATGCTTTATTCGAGAAAACTTTGCATTCACAAAATTATCACCATGTATCTTATTTGACTGTATCGTCAACGGATGTATTGTTAAAAACTATTATATACGGTGATTGTCTATACGTAGAAATCATCAGATGTCGAAAACCTTGGATTTATATATTCATTTATGGTGTGCATTTTCAAAAGAATGCAATGTTTACAAAACGTATCATATAGAGGTCAAAACCTCACTATGAAATCAATGAATAATGTATTCGTCCAAATGGATTTAGACGGGTCATCACAGTTGGCATCAGAGCTTGAGGTCACAGGGAACCAGAATTTACATTAGTGTGTTTAACTGGTAATTGTTAGGATGCATTAGTGAGTCTCGACTATGACCGTATGTGTTTTTACCAAGTTTTGCTTATCATTTCTTGTCAGAAATTACTTGCTTATCATTCTTAAGTCTAGACACGTCTTACTACATTTACTGCATAGATAGTGTATCGACAAAATTCATATCTTAGCATATCTATTACTGTAAACTTTTCCTGACATCTTCCGAAAATTACTCCGTGATTTATGGAATTTTGGTATTATATATATACATATGTAAATTATGTATTGAAGAGTACCAATCTAAAATCTATAATCTATTTCATATCAAAAATCATTTCTTGATTATACAAGATGGATCACGTATCTAGTTTAAATTCTTTAAACTCCGACAGCTATTCCGATATGGATATTCACATGAACTCCAAAGACAGTGTAACCGGAATGGATCAACCAATCAGCCATCACCTATTCTGGATGAATTGGGGATGGGTTAGTAGCCTACTTAGTCATTGGAGACAAGGAGAAGGTGATCCCTTCCATTCACCACATTCCCCTCTTGGCGAAGAACCTGAAGCACTTACCGGTGAACCTGTTCGTAATACTATTTTCTCTCTCATTTCCAGAGTGTCTCGTCATGATTATATACTATCTAAAATTCCGGATCTTATTCATTCGCTCATCCGAACCAACAATCATCCCGGTGTAATAGAAGAAGTCAACGAGCTTCGCGCTCGGGTAGTGGCTTTGGAGAATATGGTGCAAAGGTTACAAGCACCAGCATCATTACCAGCATCAACAGTACCACCGAAAACAACACCAACAGTACCGTTACCACCACCAACAACAACCGCATCGCAAACCTCAACTTCATAATTTGTACATTGAGCATCAACGTCATATACACCATAGATACTAAGGAGTACAAATTACAATAACCGATGAAGTATTGATTCATAACTTCATTGGAGAAATATTCTGTGGCGATTATGTAATCTCTAAGGTCTTAGAGATTATCTATTCTAGCCGTAATCGTAAATCAGATGAGTGGAGCGAAACGATAGAAGGAAGAGTAGAAACGCTGACCGGAATGGTGCACGATTTACAAACTAGACTTGTTTTACCAGCAGCGTTAATAGTACCGTCAGTATCACCAACACCGGCAAAACCTGTAGCACTACAAGTTCCACCAATTCCATAATCACCAACATCATCACAAATTAACAACATGTATATTGTATCAACGAGTTATGAAGTATTAACTCATTTCCGCTGAAGAAATTATATGTATATTTAATATATATGAATTTTGAAATAAAAATAAATCTTTACGTACTAAGCTATTACGTGTGAATCTTAACTACTCGGTTAGTTCATGTTACTGATATGCTATGATGTACATCCTTCGTTAATGACTTAACAATCGTTAACTATAATCTCTGCTTCGACTTAGTTAGATTCCATTTCATAATAAATCAAGTGTATTATTCAAATACATGTTTGATTTTACACTTTCATTTTCGATGTACTCGAAACTTTCTAGAAAACATCATTCGTACATTGCGAAGTTAGCAAAAGTTCCATAAGCACCAACATGATTCACTGAGGAAATATCAATAAAACTGAATAACGAAGTATTGATTACATTAGTGAAATACTCCGCGAAGATTATTAAATCTTTAATGTTTTAGAGATTATTCATTTCTAGTTCCAGCTAAAAATCAAATGAGCGTAATATGATATTAACTCATTAAATCTATATTACATTTGAAGAAAATATACATACTAATATTTTCATAAAAATTGTAATAAAATTATCTTGTACAAAATATTATTTGTGAAACTTGTAACTGGTAGGTAATACCCAAAAGATATATAAATTCACAAATAATATGTTACATTCTTCGATTCTGATTCAACAAATCATCAACTATACTCACTATTTTCACAACGATATACATTCTTTCCTAGAAATCAAAACAACCATTCGCATCCAAATTTGATTACATATTCTGATTTTGAAAAATCAGAATCCAAGCCAAGATTTAACAGAAAACATCACTCTTAGATTCTTACATCTTTCAAAGTTATACTTTGACTTCAAAACTGTGCTAGAACATCACTTCTATTCATAAAACCCAAAAAAATATTTGTATCATTCAAAATTCTAGAACATCATATGTATCTTGACAATTACAATCTTCATTCAAACCCTTCGAACTCTTGAAAACACCTCGGATTGATAATCAATGATTCGATTATGATAACTTTAAATGCTGATGAAACATCAAAACTGTAAATGGTCTTAATGGCCAAAAGTTTGATAATAAAGAGTGGTGTGTTGAAAAAGCTCAGATTTAGAACTAGAAAACAGATTGAGCAAACCATGAAGGAGGCTGTGGATAAATCATTACGGACAAATCTTCTTTATCATCTTTCGATATTAGAAATTCTAAGATATCATCATATCTTTCATTATAAATATCCTCGATATTTCTGAAGATATTTTCATAACTATTCTTATATGAAATCATTTATCTCTTCGCGATATCAGTATTACATCAGAAAGGAAACTTTTTTAGTTTCTAAAATCTGAAAAGTATGAACTTAAATTATGAATGTTATTGAAGTAGTGTTGGGAACTGAAGCATGAGTTAATATAATATAATGACACTTGATCAACGTGATTATATTACAGTAAGTCATGCTGAGTTTCTAAATGGAATGTGATGATTCACAGATCATAAGGTCATCATGTGCCATGTTACACGACTCTTGTATTCTACTTAAACTCTAATCATATCAAGAAAATATTTGTCTTGATGATTCAGCCTTTTCCGAGGTATTCTGGTAATTTGACAAATCAAGACCGTGCCATTACAATTTCTTTCTTAGAACATTAACCATGTTCATTCCGAAATTAATATCTAGAAATTTTGAACCATTATTCGCTTGACTTGAAGTCGAGAAGAAGAAAATAAAAGCATGAAGCTCCGAAATAGAAATGGGAGTATAAATCGCAGCAAATAAGAGAGAGCATTAACTGTGGATGTCAATGATTATAGAAAGACAGAAGCAGGGACTCTGAAAAAATAAGGAAAGATATAAAGCCCGACGACAACACATAAATTACAAACCGTGTATATCAATAAGTATTGCAACGTAAAGACACGGGAGAACTAAAAACACTATAAAACCAAGAGTATAGTAGAAGTGAATAGATTCTTCCTGCGATAGATGAAAAAGAAGAATGATAGATATGAAAGTTAGGAGTATATCAAGAATTAGAACGGGATGGAGCATATTGACGAATATTTTAAAGTATGAATTGAGGGAGAAACAAAAGAAGGTGTGAGCTGTGGAAATAAGGAAACGAAGAGAGTGGATTTATAGTGAAATATCTGACAGAGCAATCAAAACAGATTATTGCATTTAACCAAAGAAGATTCTAATTTCCTTAATTTCCGTAGAACCAAATCTTATTACGAAGATTTTTTCTAAATCCCTTGAATTCTGGAAATCATCCGTGACTACGTCACAGTTAAGGCGAACATGTATTTACTCATCTTCACTCTTTTGCGATAGCTTCACTCGTACGCTTCACATAATCGAATCGTTTTATCTATATTAGTCAATAATGATGAAACTCTATTTATCAACTCATATTCGTCATGAAAACATTTTTATTGTTACCCCTGACAATCTCTATCAAATTTCGGGACGAAATTTCTTTAACGGGTAAGTACTGTGACGACCCAAAAATTTCCGATCAAATTTAAACTTAATCTTTGTATGATTTCAACATGATAAGCAAAGTATGTAATGTTGAGTCTCAAAAACTTTGGAACTATATTCATGTAACCAATTACCCTTTTTACTGTGCTCGACGGTGTATGAACATTTATGTGTATGTAGATATGTATATATAATATATAGTTACATTAATTGAAAGCGTTAACCAAGTATTAGAGGTATAATACTTTACATGAACATAATTGTTTCAATCTATGTTTAATATATTTATCGACGGAATTAAATGATAATATCAAACGATTGAATTATCAGATACATCGTGATATGATTACGGGTCTCTGTTGTAAGGTCCAATGTGATTTAAGAAATCTATTTTTTTAAAAATATTCTGAAAATGGTAAAGTGATTTACAAGTAAGAACAAATGTGTCAATTAACGGGAACTAGACAAAAGTTAGTGGAGATTTCTGTTAAATTTACAATACATGCTTTACAATAAATTCCTCATGACTCTTGATAAGTTAATTATTTAACTTTCATAAAATTAATAGTAAGAACATGAAATGTAAATGGATGTAGAACAAGATAAGCAAATGGATATGTTGATTTAAAATGATTTCATACGTTTAATTGTCCATTGGACTTAACCCTACGATTCACGAATAAACTGTATGTAAAAACTAGAAACCATTATGACTTATATATTATATGATTTTACTTTATTAAATGAAAAGGTTTCATGATATAACAATTTCTATTATTTAAACCTTTTAAAGAATGATTTTGAATATAACTAATTCTAGAAAACTAAATTATATTTATTCGATTTAGTACGAACATATTTTTCGATATAATAGAATTTGATTATAAAATATTTTTATGGATTTTCAATGATATGAAAATAAAAATAAAGATAAAATAAAGATTTCTAATGAGCATCAAAAGACTACAACATTTCATCTCAAGATTGCAAGTTAAAATGATGGAAATCACTAAACCCGCGCACTTGCACGAGAAAAATCATAACTAAATCATACTGACTCGAAAAAGGGTGACTTCAGTGTCCAGACATCCGTAACTCAAAAATCTACAACTTTTGTGAAGACACCATACGCGGATCGCGTACCCATCTACGCGAAACGCGTAATGTGTGACGACCCGGAAAATTTCGACTAATTTTAAACCAAACTCTCGATACGATTTAATATCTTTGACACAATAAACAAAAGTCTGTGAGGTTGAGTCTCAAAAATTTTGAACTGTTTAACTTTTGACTACTCTCGTCGATTCACGAACAATTGTTTGTAAATAAATATATATTTATATATATATAATTTTAAATGTAAGTATATAAATAATAATATTTGGAAATAATAAACTATAATTTAAACATTAAAACTTAATATGTAAAATAAGATATAAAACAAATAAGTTGTAACTAAAATAAATTTATATATAAATATATATTGTCTACATGTATATTGTAATATATGAAAATTTTTTACTCAATATAAGTTATCATGTAATGTATATTATATAGTTATTATTATCATTAATAATAATATTATTATGATTATTAGCATATTAATATAAATTTTTATTGTTATTATTGTTAAGTGTATTATTATTATGGTTTTGTTTATTAATTAATAAGATTAATCACAACATGTAAATACAAATATATACATATAGATATTAAATACAGATATATATACAGATATATAAAATCAAATATATATATATATATATATATATATATATATATACAGATACAATATATAAATCAGTATTTTTGTATGTATTAAATTTAGATTGAATACGGATTAAAACACAGAATCAAATCTGTTTCACGTTTCTATCATCTTTATCCAAATTTTGTTTCATGTCTCTGAAAGAGTTAAACAACCAAATCGATCGTACCATTCTGTTAGAAATCACAGTCAACTTTTACAAAATTTCTTCATTCTATGCTCATCATTTGTACTATATATTATTCGTATCAATCTCCATTCGGAGATACAAAACAAAATGTGTTAAATAACAAAGTCATAAAATCGTACGAATCTGTTTTCAATCACAATCATACCTTTTTGATTTTTGTTTCTTATTCTTGTATGTGAGAATCAAAGGACGATAGATACATCTTCTCTATATAACAATAATACAACATCTCAGTTGTTGAATTATTATTCGATTGTCCGGCATCTTCTATAACTATTACCACCAACACAAATAAAACTTATCTTGATTTCTGCATCGTTTTTCTTTTCGAACTAAACCTTCCTTAACTCTTGGCCACCATCACAATGGTCTTCCATCGTTACCCTCTACAACCCTTGAGCCACCAAGAGCCGATACCCTTTTCGTTGTATCATGAAACACAACCACCTTGGCCATGAGACTCCTCGTAAATTACTAGTAGTCGAGAGCACCTACGTTTTCCTTCTCTTGTTTGTCGAGCTTAATCATTAATACCACCACCTCCACCAAATCATCACCATTTCTTTACTGCAAATTGCAACTGTTATTCCACTTTGTTCAAATTAAATAAACCCATACAAAACCCAATTTAACCTTCTGCCGTTCGAATAAGATCATCACTATCATCGTCTTTCCATTGCAGCTTCTTTTATGTTTTTATCCTCACAAAGTCACCACCAACCCGGTAACTAACACCACCTTCATCTTGAGTAAACCCTTCACTTCCATCACCACTCAAACCAACTCATCATCATCGACCACACCAAAACCACCTGTAACAGGCTGCTGTCTGCCTCAAGAACACCACCAAACCACCACCATGAACCATCCAAAAACCACCCTAATCCGCCACCCCTTTAAGCCACTATAAACTATTGTTGCAGTATACTTTTTTTTTCTGTTTCCTACTCGCTGCTTCACAGATCGAAGGCTTTGTTGTTGTTGTGAACTGCTACAACTACACTTCTCCTCGTTTTAAATATAGATGAAAATAGATAGGTGGGACGTTTGATTGATAATGATGATACTGCACGTTTTTTTTCTTTCCTTTTCCTTTTGAGCCGACCAATTTAGTAAACAAATAAACCATTTGCTACATGTTAAGGCAAAAGTGAAACTCATGGATATTTTTTTCCTTTTCTCGTTGGCCTAAGACCCCACTCACATGATATCCATTAGTGGAATACAAGTGTAATGTTAATCTAATAAAGGAATGGACAATGATTAAATCAAGTGGGAAAGAGAGTGACCAAAAAGTGGATGAAGTTGTGGTTGATGTTAGCGAGTAATTGAGTATGATGATGATGATGAAACAATGTTGAGAGCATGCGGTTTTTTTTTAATCTGATCTACGAATCCCATGTTACCAGATCGAGCACATACCATTTAAATTGGTTGGGCTTGAGTATGTTATTTGTGGACTACCCTATTTTCATTTTAATTTGGGTCGTGATTATTTATTTTCTGTTGGGCCGAAGTTAAACGTAGGCCGAATAATGGAGTTGGGCCAAGGTTAAACATGGACCGAAATAATGGATTTATTGGATTAAATAAATTAAGTACGAATAAAAATCACAAAAGAGGTCGGCAGTGCAGTGGTTTGATGGGGTGATGAGGTATCGGGAGGTCGCGGGTTCGAGCCTCGACAATGGCATTTATTTTTTTTAGGCTTGAAGGTAGTCGCCTTTTTATTATTATTATTATTATTATTATTATTATTATTATTATTATTATTATTATTATTATTATTATTATTATTATTATTATTATTATTATTATTATTATCATTATTATTATTATTATTAATCATTGTTATTAAGAATATGTTAACTATTATTATTACCATCACTAACACAATTAAATATCATTATCATTATTGTTATTACTAAGTATTATGAGTATCATGAGTATCATTATTATCAATAATAGCATTAGAATTATCATTTAACATTAATATTAATATTATTATTAAAAATTTCTATTAAAATCATCACTTTTATTAAAAGTACCATTATTATTTAAAATATTATTTCTATGAAAACTAACATTTCTTTTATTATTAGTATTATTATCAAGAGCATTAATATCAGTATCATTACTAAATCTAATTACTTTTAGTATTATTATTAATATTATTATTATAATAATAAAAGGATACAAATTTTTATTTATTATCATTGATATTATTTTACCAAATAAATAGCTATATAAGAATATATTCAAAACCCATCACATAACAACATTAATATTTTCATAATAAATACTAATTATTTATCTAAAGTATATAAAATAAGTATAGTTAATATAATCATTAATAAAACATAAAAGTTACTAACATAACAATTAATAATAAAACATAAACTTGTTCGATTACGATTATATGTTTTAATATATATATAATTGATATAGGTTCGTGAATCCGAGGCCAATCCTGCATTGTTCAGTTCAGTCGTATGCATATTTTTACTACAAAATATCGTATCGTGAGTTCATTTGATTCCCTTTTACTCTTTACATTTTTGGGACTGAGAATACATGCGCTACTTTTACAACTGCTTTATTAAATGCTTTTGAAATACATTTTGAACTGTGAATACATGAAATGCTTTTATAAATGTTTGACGAGATAGACACAAGCAAAACATTCCTCGAATGAATGATGTTGGCGTGATAATTGCCACCATTGAATTATGTGGACGTGATAATTGCCACAATTGATATGAATATTTTCCCCCTGATTATTATTGCTTGGTAACCTAAGAATTAGGGAACATCACTAATTTTGAGAATTAGTGCACACCTAATTGACGCGAATCCTAAAGGTAGCTACCAGGTTTAACACCCCCACCCAGAATGTTCACTAGATGGAAGGGCTAGTGGGCGTGGTGTTTAGTACTTCGAAGTTTATATGATTATTATATAGACGAGATGTTCTGTTTTGGGGATATTATTATGCGCATTATATGTTAAGGTCGGTTACCAAGCCAAGTTATGAAAGCAATGAAAAGTGAATGTTATGTATCGAGAGAATAATTTTATACACAGATTATATGTATGTTATTTTGTGCACAAGATATGTGTACGGTTACTAAGATTTATGAAAGATGATTTTGTACACGAGAAAGGTGTACTGTTTTTAAAAGATATCGCATGTACATTACAGGTGGGTATAGGATTCGGGCCCATTTGTACCATGCAGGATTTAAATCTTGTGGTCTATCAAAATGATGAATTTTAATGTTTTATGATAAACTTATGAACTCACCAACCTTTTGGTTGACACTTTAAAGCATGTTTATTCTCAGGTATGAAAGAAATCTCCCCATGTGCATTTGCTCATATTACATGGAGTTCTTCATGGCATATAGAGGTCAGAACCTCGCAATGGGACCAACTGTTGAAGACTTCGTCCCGATGGATTAGGACGGGTCACTACAGGTGGTATCAGAGCAGTGGTCTTAGCGAACCAGGTCTTGCATTAGTGTGTCTAATTAGTAGTTGTTAGGATGCATTAATGAGTCTGGACTTCGACCTAGTAGTTGTTAGAATATATTAATAAGTCTGGACTTGAACCTGATCTGCATATTAGAAACTTTGCATATCATTCCTTGTTGAAAAATATCTACTTATTATTTTCAGTCTCGACAAGTCTTATTGCAATTATTATATAGATGATGTACAGACAAATTCATATTCCATCACATTAAATCTTGTCTGACACGTTTCCTTAATTCCCTTCGTAATCTACGGGATCTTTTATACTATATATAGGTATTCTATGTAATTAGAATATCATTCAACATCTAAAAATCATTTCATATCGAAAATCCTTTATCTAACCGTGGAAGATGAATTCTGCAACCAGTTCAAGTTCCTTGGATTCCGACAGCTATTCCGATATGGATTTCTACTCGAGCTCCGAAAGCAGTGTAACCGGAATGGATCAACCAATCAGCATCATCAATTCTGGATCAATTGGGGATGGGTTCGTAGTCGACTTAATCAATGGAGACGAGAAGAAGGCGATCATTTCCACCAACCAAATTTCCCTTTTAGCGAAAAACCTGAAGCAATTACTGGCGAACCTTTTTGAAACACCATTTTCGCCCTCATTGCTAGGATATCTCGCAACGATTATATATTATCTACAATTCTAAACCTTATTCACCCACTTGTCCCAACCGACAATCATCCCGGAGTAATAGCAGAAGTCAACAAGCTTCGCGCTCGAATTGTAGCTTTGGAAAATATGGTGCAAAACTTACCAGCTTCAGCAACATCACCAGCACCAACAGTACCACTAACATCAACACCAGTACCACCAACAACCCAAGTTTCAACATCACATGCCTCAACATCGCAACCTAGACCTCGAACCTAATCATCGTTCTACCTATCGTTCTACGTCATTTATCTTCGTTCTACCTGACGATTATGTAATTTTTAATATTTTAGAGATTATGTACTCTAGTACTAGCTGTAAATCAGATGAGTTTAATATCATAGTAACTCATTAAATCTACGATTACATCTGAAGAAAATATATATGTAAGTATATTTTCATAAAGATTGTAATTAAAATTTCTTTTGTACAAACTTTTAATGGTGAAATTATTTTAACGGGTAGGTAATACCCGATGAAATATTAGATTTCACATTAATGTGTTACACTGTGCATTCTTCAATTCCAATTCAATAATCGTTAACTACTCTATTCAACTCCGCAGATATACGAACCCGTTCACCACAAAATAACCATTTTCATTTCAATTCAATTTCATATACGAATTTCTGCCGATCAAAATCCAAGTCAAGATTTGACAAGTGGCATAATGAAGAAAATAATGGATAAAATAAAATTGATTAGTAACCAATTAATTAACTACGTAAAAATTTCTTCATCACCTTCTGATCTTAAATATTTAAAAACTCTAAGATTATGTATTGGACAATTGGACTACTAACATTGGACTACTAACCTTAGACAATTAAAAAGTATAAAAAGAATAGGAAATATTAATTACAACATTTTGACTTAAAATATCATTAATAAAGTACATCTTCTACAGTTGAACATTCCTTCAAGTTTGCCACTTGATTTCATCTTAAACATCCTTTGAATCTTGACATTTACAATCAGCGTTTAATCATCTAAAAACACAATTCACTTGAAACCACCTCGAATTGATAACCGATGATTCAGATATGGTAGCATTAAATGCAGAGGAAATAGAAAATCATAGATGGTCTAAATGGCTAAAAGTTTGATAATAAAGAATGGAAGGTTGGGAACGCTCGATAGAAAATTTGGTACTAAAAAATGGATTGAGCAAACCATGAAGGAGATCAAGGACAAATACAAGGACCAAACTCTGTATTCAAAGAATCCAGATAATTCTGTATCCGATAAAATCTTTAGCGAATATCTTGCTCCGTACTCATGTTAAAATATTGCGGAAAATTTTCTTCATCAATCTTCGATCTTAGAAATTCCAAAATATCATCATAAATATCTTCGATATTTCTGAGGATATTTTCATAATTATTCTTGTCCGAAATTATCTATCTCTTCATGCTATCTGTATTACATCATAAAAGAAACTGTCTTAGTTTCTATCTTTCTGAAAAATCCGAGTTTGAATTATGAATGGCTTCTGGAGAAGTGTAGGGAATTGAAGCATGAGTTAATATAATATAATGACGCTTGGCCAACGTGATTATATTACAGTAAGTCATGCTGGAAGTTCTAATGAAACATGATGATTCACTGATCATACCATCATCATGTGCCATGTTACATGACTCGTTCATTCTGTTTCACCTCCGAACATATCAATAAAATGTATTATTGATAGTTCGATCCTCAGAGATTCTGGAAATCTGACATATCAAATCGTAAGATTTCGATCTTTTCTGCTTAGAACTTTATGATCAATCGAAACTTCATACCTATGAATTTTGGACCATTATTTGCTTGACTTAAAGTCGGGAAGAGAAAGCAAGAGTATGGAGCTCCGAAATATAAAAGAAAATTTAAAGCCGATCACAAACACATAAACTACAAACCATATATATCAATGCGGATAACAACGTAAATACATGGGAGAATGAAAAACACTATAACCCCAAGGTAATAGTAGAAGTTAATAGATTCCTCCGGTGGGAGTTGGAAAAGAAGAATGACAAATAATATAGTCAGGATAAGGACAAGGATTAGAACTGGATTAAGCATTTTTACAATGTTTGAATATATGAACTAAGCAAGAAAGTATTGAAGTGGTGAAGGTAATGGAACGGGAAAAGTAAATTTATAAGGGAAATATCAGGTGTAGCAATCAAGGCAGATCACCGCATTTAATTATAGAGATCCTAATTTCCTTATTCACTGAAGAATCAGATCTTTTAGATTTCAAAGATTTTCTTTTAAATTTCTTGAATTCCGGAAATTCAATCGTGACTATGTCAAGAGTTAAGACGAACCTTTATTGTCTCATTTCACTCTTTTGTGATAGCTTCATCCATACTCTCCGAGTAATCGAATTACTTTATCCACATTACTCAATGGTGATAAAATTCTATTTATCGACTCATATTCGTCATGAAAATATTTTTATCGTTAGCCATGACGACCTCGATCAAATTTCGGGACGAAATTTCTTTAACGGGTAGGTACTGTGATGACCCGGAAAATTTCGACTAATTTTAAACCAAACTCTCGATACGATTTAATATCTTTGACACGATAAGCAAAAGTCTGTTAGGTTGAGTCTCAAAAATTTTGAACTGTTTAACTGTTGACTACTCTCGTCGATTCATGAACAATTGTTTGTAAATAAATATATTTATGTATAAATAATTTTAAATGTAAGTATATATATAATAATATTTGGAAATAATAAACTATAATTTAAACATTAAAACTTAATATGTAAAATAATATATAAAACAAATAAGTTGTAACTAAAATAAATTTATATATAAATATATGATTTCTACATGTATATATATGAAATTTTTTTACTCAATATAAGTTATCATGTAATGTATATTATATAGTTATTATTATCATTAATAATAATATTATTATGATTATTAGCATATTAATATAAATTTTTATTGTTATTATTGTTAAGTGTATTATTATTATGGTTTTGTTTATTAATTAATAAGATTAATCACAACATGTAAATACAAATATATACATATAGATATTAAATACAGATATATATATACAGATATATAAAATCAAATATATATATATATATATATATATATATATATATATATATATATACTGATATATATACTGATATATATATATACAGATACAATATACAAGTCAGTATTTTTGTATGTATTAAATTTAGATTGAATACGGATTAAAACACAAAATTAAATATGTTTCACGTTCCTATCATCTTTATCCAAATTTTGTTTCATGTCTCTGAAAGAGTTAAACAACCAAATTGATCGTACCATTCTGTTAGAAATCACAATCAACTTTTACAAAATTTCTTCATTCTATGCTCATGATTTGTACTATATATTATTCATATCAATCTCCATTCGGAGATACAAAACAAAATGTGTTAAATAACAAAGTCAAAAAATCGTACGAATCTGTTTTCAATCACAATCAAACCTTTTTGATTTTTGTTTCTTATTCTTGTATGTGAGAATCAAAGGACGATAGATACATCTTCTCTATATAACAATAATATGACATCTTAGTTGTTGAATTATTATTCGATTGTCCGGCATCTTCTATAACTATTACCACCAACACAAACAAAACTTATCTTGATTTCTGCATCGTTTTTCTTTTTGAACTCAACCATCCTTAACTCTTGGCCACCATCACAATGGTCTTCCATCGTTACCCTCTACAACCCTTGAGCCACCAAGAGTCGATACCCTTTTCGTTGTATCATGAAACACCACCACCTTGGCCATGAGACTCCTCGTAAATTACTAGTAGTCGAGAGCACCTACGTTTTCCTTCTCTTGTTTGTCGAGCTTAATCATTAATACCACCACCTCCACTGAATCATCACCATTTCTTTACTGCAAATTGCAACTGTTATTCCACTTTGTTCGAATTAAATAAACCCATACAAAACCCAATTTAACCTTCTGCTGTTCGAATAAGATCATCACTATCATCGTCTTTCTGTTGCAGCTTCTTTTATTTTTTTATCCTCACAAAGTCACCACCAACCTGGTAACTAACACCACCTTCATCTTGAGTAAACCCTTCACTTCCATCACCACTCAAACCAACTCATCATCATCGACCACACCAACACCACCTGCAACAGGCTGCTGTCCGCCTCAAGAACACCACCAAACCACCACCATGAACCATCCAAAAACCACCCTACTCCGCCACCCCTTTAAGCCACTATAAACTATTGTTGCAGTATACTTTTTTTTGTTTCCCACTCGCTGCTTCACAGATCGAAGGCTTTGTTATTGTTGTGAACTGCTACAACTACACTTCTCCTCATTTTAAATATAGATGAAAATAGATAGGTGGGACGTTTGATTGATAATGATGATACTGCACGTTTTTTTTTTTCTTTCCTTTTCCTTTTCAGCCAACCAATTTAGTAAACAAATAAACCATTTGCTACATGTTAAGGCAAAAGTGAAACTCATGGATATTATTTTTTCCTTTTCCCGTTGGCCTAAGACCCCACTCACATGATATCCATTAGTGGAATACAAGTGTAATGTTAATCTAATAAAGGAATGGACAATGATTAAATCAAGTGGGAAAGAGAGTGACCAAAAAGTGGACAAAGTTGTGGTTGATGTTAGCGAGTAATTGAGTATGATGATGATGATGAAACAATGTTGAGAGCATGCGGTTTTTTTGTTTTGTTTTGAATCTGATCTATGAATCCCATGTTACCAGATCTAGCACATACCATTTAAATTGGTTGGGCTTGAGTATGTTATTTATTGACTACCCTATTTTCATTTTAATTTGGGTCGTGATTGTTTATTTTCTGTTGGGCCGAAGTTAAACGTGGGCCGAATAATGGATTTGGGCCAAGGTTAAACATGGACCGAAATAATGGATTTATTGGATTAAATAAATTAAGTACGAATAAAAATCACAAAAGAGGTCGGCAGTGCAGTGGTTTGATGGGGTGATGAGGTATCGGGAGGTCGCGGGTTCGAGCCTAGGCAATGGCATTTTTTTTTTTTAGGCTTGAAGGTAGTCTCCTTTTTATTATTATTATTATTATTATTATTATTATTATTATTATTATTATTATTATTATTATTATTATTATTATTATTATTATTATTATTATTATTATTATTATTATTATCATTATTATTATAGTTATTAATCATTGTTATTAAGAATAAGTTAACTATTATTATTACCATCACTAACACAATTAAATATTATTATCATTATTGTTATTACTAAGTATTATGAGTATCATAAGTATCATTATTATCAATAATAGCATTAGAATTATCATTTAACATTAATATTAGTATTATTATTATTAAAAATTTCAATTACAATCATCAATTTTATTAAAAGTACCATTATTATTTAAAATATTATTTCTATGAAAACTAACATTTCTTTTATTATTAGTATTATTATCAAGAGCATTAATATCAGTATCATTACTAAATATAATTACTTTTAGTATTATTATTATTATTATTATTATTATTATTATTATTATTATTATTATTATTATTATTATTATAATAATAATAAAAGGATACAAATTTTTATTTATTATCATTGATATTATTTTACCAAATAAATAGCTATATAAGAATATATTCAAAACCCATCACATAACAACATTAATATTTTCATAATAAATACTAATTATTTATCTAAAGTATATAAAATAAGTATAGTTAATTTAATCATTAATAAAACATAAAAGTTACTAACATAACAATTAATAATAAAACATAAACTTGTTCGATTACGATTATATTAAAATACGATTATATGTTTTAATATATATAATTGATATAGGTTCGTGAATTCGAGGCCAACCCCGCTTGTTCAGTTCAGTCGTATGCATATTTTTACTACAAAATATCGTATCGTGAGTTCATTTGATTCCCTTTTACTCTTTACATTTTTGGGACTGAGAATACATGCGCTACTTTTACAACTGCTTTATTAAATGCTTTTGAAATACATTTTGAACTGCGAATACATGAAATGCTTTTATAAATGTTTGACGAGATAGACACAAGCAAAACATTCCTCGAATGAATTATGTGGACGTGATAATTACCACCATTGAATTATGTGGACGTGATAATTGCCACAATTGATATGAATATTTTTCCCCTGATTATTATTGCTTGGTAACCTAACAATTAGGGAACATCACTAATTTTGAGAATTAGTGCACGCCTAATTGACGCGAATCCTAAAGGTAGCTACTGGGTTTAACACCCCCACCCAGAATATTCACTAGACGGAAGGGCTAGTGGGTGTGGTGTTTAGTACTTCGAAGTTTATATAATTATTATACAGACGAGATGTTCTGTTTTGGGGTTATTATTATGCGCCTTATATGTTAAGGTCGGTTACCAAGCCAAGTTATGAAAGCAATGAAAAGTGAATGTTATGTATCGAGAGAATGATTTTATACACAGATTATGTGTATGTTATTTTGTGCACAAGATATGTGTACGGTTACTAAGATTTATGAAAGATGATTTCGTACACGAGAAAGGTGTACTGTATTTAAAAGATATCGCATGTACATTATAGGTGGGTATAGGATTCGGGCCCATTTGTACCATGCAGGATTTAAATCTTGTGGTCTATCAAAATGATGAATTTTATTGTTTTATGATAAACTTATGAACTCACCAACCTTTTGGTTGACACTTTAAAGCATGTTTATTCTCAGGTATGAAAGAAATCTTCCGCTGTGCATTTGCTCATATTACATGGAGTCGTTCATGGCATATAGAGGTCAGAACCTCACAATGGGACCAAATGTTGAAGACTTCGTCCAGATGGATTAGGACGGGTCACTACATAATGTTTGTCGACATAAAAAGTGATGGCGGCTTTTAATTTAACACGTTTATTATTATTATATTATTATCTTATCTTATCATAATTATTATATTATTATAATATATTATTATATTATTATTATTGATCTATATAAGGTAAATACTCCGTTTAGTTAAGTTCATGATATATTACTCCGTATCATTTTATCTATACTCCGCATCAATTTATTTTTATTTTTCAAAACGGGTTTTCGAGCGGGATGAAGCTAAAGAAATTATGGGTTATAGCTATGGAGGTTATGGGTAATGTTCGTAGGTATTATTCGCAAGTCAAACCTAGTGTTTATCATCTCTGTTGCGTCTACGTACTCTCCTGCAATATTGAATCACAATATTGATACGTGAGCATTCATATCTTGTCTTTTAAAATATTAATAGTGTATACATGTCTAGTGCTCGAGTATATATATTTATGCATGCTTGTATATTTTAATTTTGTCGTTAGATAGTTTATGAGGAGACACGAGTTTGATACATATGCTACTGATATAAAGTATATGATATGCATGTTTTTGGAAAGCTGGCGAAAAATTATTAACTTTTCATTTAGAAATCGCGTGATTTCGATGAACGGATTAAAAGATATGGTCAAGTGAATTATGGTTAACGTTAATTGAAATTGTGTTGGAAACTGTAAATTAATATTTAAATAACTTGTCTATGAGATTGATAAATTGGATTTTTAGATATTGCTAATCGAGTAAATGAATTTCTATATAAGGTATGTTTTGTCTTATTGAACAATTGTCAAAGTTGACTGTCTTATCATGTTTTAAAGCTTTATAAATACTTTGGAAACTATATGAAATGTTAAAATATATTCAATTGCCATGATCATTCAAATACAATATAACTCTTGAAATAAATAATGTTTTGAGTTTGATAAACTATAAATTCGTTCAACTATCAAGACTTATACTATGTTAATATAATAAACATGTATAGATTTAAAGATCATATTGGGTCAGGTTGACTTTTGAAATGACTTTTGTTAACTTTCACATGTCGGTCTCGAGCATTAGGATTGTGATACACTATGACCCAATCTAGCTTATTAGACATGTATTGACCAACTATTTTCTCTAGGTTTAGATCTACGATTAATTTTGCATTCCGAGTTTCGGTCACTTTTTGGTGAATGACCTTATGTGCTGCTAAGGTGAGTTTCATTTGCTCCCTTTTTAATGATTTTGCAATCTATATTTTTGGGCTGAGAATACATGCACTTTATTTTAAACGCAATGGATATATGTACATACTAAATTCTACACCGAGTTTGAACCGAAAATCCCTTAGCTTTGATAACTAGTAACTGCCAGTTATAAGAACTGGTGGGCGCGAGTAGTTGTATATGGATCCATAGGGCTTGACATCCCCTTCTGTTCCAGGTTTAGAAATCCTAGCCTGAATTATAAAACAGACGTATGCTATTTGAGTTTAGTACACGTTGGATTGCGTGTATTGTACATGTCGGTTGCATGTATGTTAAAACAGGGGTACTTATTATAACATTAAAGTTTAGTTACCAGGGTGCTCAATTTCGTAGAATCTTTTGATAAACATTTCGGATGAAACAACTGAAATCTTGTGATCTACCTTTATATACAGATTATGCGCAACATTAAAACTATGAACTCACCAACCTTTGTGTTGACACTTTTAAGCATGTTTATTCTCAGGTTTCTAGAAGTCTTTCGCTGTTTGCTTATACGTTATACAAGCTATGTGCATGGAGTCATACATGCTTTATTCGAGAAAACTTTGCATTCACAAAATTATCACCATGTATCTTATTTGACTGTATCGTCAACGGATGTATTGTTAAAAACTATTATATACGATGATTGTCTATACGTAGAAATCATAAGATGTCGAAAACCTTAGATTTATATATTCATTTATGGTGTGCATTTTCAAAAGAATGCAATGTTTACAAAACGTATCATATAGAGGTCAAAACCTCACTATGAAATCAATGAATGAAGTATTCGTCCAAATGGATTTGGACGGGTTATCACAATCCTAAATGTATCTGAGTGTATTTTAAGATTACAAGTCTTTACTAGTTACATTTGAAAGCATTGTTTTTCATTTATCCTTAATTAATAACCAAATCATATTTAATTGAAATTAGTATTCTAGTGACATTAGCTTAAGTGTGTTGGTACTTGGTGATCATATTAAAGATATCTAGATAAGTTTTACAAGTTATTGATTGACACTTATGTGTTTGCCTAATCATGGTTAATTTGTCATTAAGATGTAATTAAGCATAATTAACCAAGATTAGTGTTTTTATGACCAAGAATCAATTGAGTAAGGAAAGGACATCTATTCTAAGAGCGTTGAACAAGGTTTCATGAATTATAGATGTCGGGAACTAATCATACTAAATTTGGTCAAATATGGTGACAGAGAAAACTGCGATCGCACTGCGGTTGACTGTGGTGGCGACCGTGCAAATTATTTTCACAAAACTACGTTGCAATTCAGTTTGGGCTTCTATGTCTGAGTATGCAGTCGACCGCACTCTGACCATGTATTTTGCTGACCTTTATTTTCATTCTTTAAGTTTTATCTGACTTGGTCATTTGCAAGATCAAGTATGGATTAGTGACCTTGCGTGTTTTATGTTAAGATGTCGATCATCACTGTGGTGGCGACCGTGTTTTATGTCTGACTTCGTCATTTTAAAGTTTTTTTTATACGTTTTGAATTTGTTTCATATTATTATTTTTGTTAAAGCATGACTGAGCGTGGTATAAATAGGTTTAAGGCCTATTATTTCTCTCACATTGTATTTATATATAACGCATATAATTTTGAAACTAATATCACTTAACTATGTACTAATTTTAACTCATTAATATGCGGCGCCAAATGTAGTATCATTTGGCGGCACATAATTTTCGGTTTCAGATTGTACAGAAATTCCTAAGATCACCCTAATAGAGAAGAAGGAGCGAGACTCACTAGTGTCTTGCCATTAGAGTTCATCTAGATGACAAAAATGATATATTATTCATTTTAATGTTCTTTTTAAACGTTTTAAATTTTCTATCATATTATTATTTTTGTTAAAGCATTACTTATCATGGTATAAATAGTTTTAAGGACTATTATTTCTCTCACATTATAATTATGTATAACGCATATAAATTAGAAACGAATATAACTTCACTAAGTACAAATTTGAACTCATTAATATGCGCTGCAAATGTAGTATCATTTAGCGGCGCATAATTTTCGTTTCAGATTGTGCTTAAATTCCAAAGATCATCCTAACGGAGAACAAGGAGCGAAACTCACTGAAGGTGTCTTGCCATTAGAGTTCATCTGTGACGACCCGAAAAATTTTTGACTAATTTTAAACCAAACTCTCGATACGATTTAATATTTTTGACACAATAAGCAAAGTCTGTAAGGTTGAGTCTCAAAATTTTTGAACTGTTTCATATATTCAATTGACTTTCAACCATTCTCGATGATTCACAAACAACTATTTGTAGATAGATATGTGTGTGTATATATATATAAATAATAACTGGAAATATAATTTGAAATATTATATGTTGTTGTTATAAAATGTAATTATGTAAAATAAAATAAAAATATGATATTATGAAAATTATTATTTAAAACGAATTTATATATATAAATAAGGTATATTAAATAAATATATTGTGATTTTGAATCTATTAAGTAAACGACGATAACGATCAATTGTCATTCGATTGATATTAAGCAAGTTTAAATCAAACTTATGAAATTTTAAAATAAACGTGATCCGAAAATGAGTTTTATAAATTATAGGCTTGCTAAAAATATATTTAGAAGCTAAATAATAAATTTGAACACTTTTTATATTTTACCCAGAATCGAGCGGGACAGTTGATGTAATTTTTATTTAATAAATTAATGATCGAATTTTATACCATAATGACCAAAATAAATAAAGATAATTACTGTGAAAGTTTGGGATTTTTCTGAAGACTTCTATCCTCCATTGATTATGAACGGAACACGAATTTCAGTCCGTAAATGAAATAGTAAAGGACGGCTAACTTAATCACACGTTTTAATTTTATATTATATTATATTATTATTATATTATTATTATGATTCGATTACAAATTCTGTTATCAATCATTTCTCTAAATTTAACTAGCAAACAATTGACGATCAAATCATATTATTGTTTACTTTTTAATTGAGTGATGATATTAAATATATATACACACATTTACATTTAGTTGAAGGATCAACCTTCATCCTTTGGCAACACACATTCATCTACCCTCCTCCACCTTTTGCTGTATTTGAAGTTAGAAAACCCATCAACCACCTAGTTGTTGATACCACTGCAGCCCCTAGTCACTGTTGCACGCCACCATCAATTAACCACCATGGTTTTACCACAACCATCGGTCACCTTTCACCGAGAGCACCACTTCCTTTCTCTCTCACTTGTTTCTCTCTCCCTCTCTTAATCCTTGCAACCAAAAGCACCATACACCACCATGAACACCATCATCTATAAACACCTACAACACGCATCTATCTATATTACAACATACACGTGCATAGAGATATGCATACCAAGGTAAAAATAGTCAACTTCTACGCTTTCTTGTTTTCCTTTTAACTCGACAACCACAACCATTATTACCTAAACGACTACTGTTACTAGCTGCATTTTTTCTGTTTCTTTTTATTTTCAGCCGAACAACCAATACACCACAATTAAATTACCACCAAAATCCATTAAACACCACCATTAAACCACAAACCATCATCACTTTAAACATGTTACTGTTGTTTACTGTCTATTGCTATTTCTGTTATGAACACCGATAATGTCACGACCCGGAAATTTTCGACCAAATTTAAATCTTAATCTCTATATGTTTCCGACACGATAAGCAAAATCTGTAATGTTGAGTCTAGAAAGTTTGAAATCTATATTCGGATAATCAGTTACCATTTGACCAAGCCTGACGATTCACGAACATTTATGTGTATATATGATATATACTTAATAATTGATAACGTTAACAAGGTATTAGATATGTAATATTTGGTTTCGATATAAGATTACTATATTTATTGGCGAGAGTAAAAGATAATATATTTTACTACATGTCAAGGAGTAATTATTAAGTTTAATATAGTTATCTGTTATTATTTTAGAAATTATAAAATATGATTTAAATGTCACGTCTTCTTTAAAAAGGAATATAATTTTTATAAATATCTGAAACCACTTTTGTCAAATTATTATCAAACCATTTTAATAAGAATAAAGGTTTTTAACGTTATCTTAAAAGTTAGAATTTATCTAGAAACCTTTTGACAAATTGTAAATGATAACGGTCCGTGATTTTAATAAAAATAAATATTTAAATAAAACGTGTTTATTAAATATATATTTATGTATTTTACAAAATGATTAAATATAGTCTTTAACTAAATATAAAATGTTTTGTATTTAAAAACACTTAGTTAAACAACGAACACATTTTTTTCTCGATATAATAGAATTTGATTATAAAATATTTTTATGGATTTTCAATGATATAAAAATAAAAATAAAGATAAAATAAAGATTTTTAATGAGCACCAAAAGACTACAACATTTCATCACATGATTGTAAGTTAAAACATTGGAAATCACTAAACCTACGCACTTGCACGAGAAAAATCATAACTAATTCATACGGACTCGAAAAAGGGTGATCTTGGTGTCCAGACGACCGTAACTCAAAAATCTACAACTTTCGTGACTATACCTTACGCGGATCGCGTACCCATCTACGCGAAATGCGTAATGTTTTGCCGACATAAAGTGGTTAGGTGGCGAAAATTGCTTATAAAAACGGGTTCAGGCTGTTTTAAAAATTCATTTCATCAAACAATACTCCGTAGAATATTACTTATATTATTATTATTATTATTATTATTATTATTATTATTATTATTATTATTATTATTATTATTATTATTATTATTATTATTATTAATTAAGATTATTAAGATTATGAATATCAATCCTATTATAACTAGTATTAGTGTTATTCTGAGCAATATTATTAGTATTATACATAAAATACTACGACGGGATTCTGCCCAAATGTTTTCAAAAATGGTTTCATGAGTGGGAGTGATTGAGCTAGATTATGGGTTATAGCTATGGAGGTTATGGGTAATGTTCGGGGGTTTTGCTCATGAGTCAAACTAGTGTTTATCATCTCCGTGGCGTTTATATACCTTTCCTACAATATTGAATCTCAATATTGATACGTGAGCACTCAAAACTTAACTTTTATTTATTATTAGTGTATCCCTGACTAGTGCTCGAGAAATTAGGATCATGCATGCTTTTATATTTATTTATTTTGTCAAAATATATTTTTAGGATAGAATATGAATTAGTTACTCTTGCGAATGAGATAAGGTATATGATATATATGTTTTTGGAAAGGTGGCGAAAAACTATAAACTTTTCATTTAAATGTCGAATGGATTCGACGGACGGATTAAAAGTTATAGTCAATTGAATTTTTGTATTAATTATTAAAAATGATTATTTTATTACGACGTCAAAAATCATCGTTATTATTATTAGTATCATTATTATTATCAAAATTATTATTATTATCAAGATAATTATTATTATTATGATTATTATGATAATTAAAAACAGATAATATTTTTGTCAAAAACTATTAAACTATTATTTTGATCATTATAATTAATAAAACTATCAATTTATTATTTTTGGTTATCATTATTAACATTAAAATTATTAGTTTGAGTAAAAGAATTATTTTTGATAAAAATACTATTGTTATTATTATAAACTATCATTTTAATATTTTAATGTATTTTTATAAAAAATTAATATATTTATTAAAAATATCATGGAAATATTATTGTTAATGTAAAAATATTATTTTTAACACTTAGTATATTTATAAATACACATATATGTTTTATTTGTTAATAAATGAATTGTGAAATCATTTATTATAATAAATTATGTAAAAATATTTAAAACTATAAAATTTGTTATATTTAAATATATGTAAACGACTATAATTATGTAAAGGTCTTTGGAAGTTATTTTGGTCAAATTAAATTTTTCGTTAATGTATATATGACTATCTCGAGCATTAGGATTGTGGTACACTATAAATTGACTTTAATTGTTAAATAGATATTAATCTTTATATAAATATATAATTAATTAGGTTCGTGAATCGAAGGCCAACCTTATAAGTTATCAATGGTGTGATATGTATTTTTACTACAAAATACATTAGGTGAGTATATAGTCCCACTTTTAAACTTTAAATATTTCGGGATGAGAATACATGCATTTTATGATTTACATTGAAGACACAAGTGACTAAAAATATATATTCTACGTTGAGTTGTACCACTGGCATATTTCCCTGTAGCTTGGTAACTACAATTTACATGGGTATTGTAAACGCGAATCCTGTTGATAGATCTATCGGGCCTGACAACCCCAACCGGACTGGACGACCAGTATTTAACGGTTGCACAGTACTTCGTTTCGTTACTACACTTGGTACAGTGTAGGGAGATTTCATAATAAAGGGAATATGCGACGTTGATTAAATGTTAAGTATGGTTACCAAGTGCTCAACAACTTAGAATATTTTTATTAAAATGTTTACATATGAAATCTTATGTTTCTTTGTTATTACGCTGCTAGCATCAAACCTATATATCTCACCAACTTAATGTTGACGTTTTAAAGCATGTTATTCTCAGGTATGAATTAAGTCTTCCGCTGTGCATTAGCTCATATTAAGGATACTATTTGGGACCATTTAAGCCATGATTCAAGAACGTTGCATTCGAGTCATTGAAGATCATTAGAGAATATTATTAAGTAAATGACAGATTAGGTCATTTGGATATTATGAAATGCTAGGCGAACATATCAACTCTTGATGTATTGATAGATTGCCTTTTAAGATTAAATGCAACGTTTGTAAAATGTATCATATAGAGGTCAAGTACCTCGCGATGTAATCACATGTTATTGTATTCGTCCCTATGGATTGGGTCGGGTCGTTTCATGTGGTATCAGAGCGTTGGTCTTAGCGAACCAGGCCTTGCGTTAGTGTGTCTAACTGGTAGTTGTTAGGATACATTAGTGAGTCTGGACTTTGACCGTGTCTACCTGTCAAAAAGTTTTGCTTATCATTTCTAGTCGGAAACCATCTGCTTATCATCCTTAGGGAATTGCCTGCTTATCATTCTTTAGTCTAGACACGTCTTACTGCATTTAGTGCATCGATAGTGTATAGACAAAAATTCATATCTTAGCGCATCTGTAGACTTGCTTGTCATATGCCGTAAGTTCCTCTGTAGGCTACGAAATCTTTAGTATTATAGCTATTCTATGAAGCTAGAATATCATTCGACATCCGAAAAATCATTTTACATCGAAGATTCTTTCCATTCACCAAATTGCTCTTTTGACAATGAATCTGAAGCACTTACCGGCGAATCTGTTCAAAACATCATCTTCTCTCTCCTTTCTAGAGTATTCCATCATGATTATATATTATCCTATATTTCGAATCTTACTCATCCGCTCGTTTCCACCGTCAATCATCCCGGCATAATATAAGAAGTTAACGAACTACATGCTCGAGTAATGGCTTTGGAGAATCTGGTGCGGAAGTTACAAACATCAGCAGCAGCACCAGCAGTATAATCCGTACCACCATCATCAACGCCGACAGTACCCTTGTCACCCCCAAATCACAACCGCGTCGTAACTCTCAACATCACAATCTGTATCTCGAATAGCAACCTCACACGCTTCAGTATCACCATCTGTACTTCGAGTATGATCTTCGTTATACATATCATTCTACATCGATTATCTTCGCTCTACGTATCGTTCTATCTCATTTAACTTCGTTCGACATGGTGATTATGTAATCTCTAATGTTTTAGAGATCATGTAATCTAGTAATAACGGTAAATCAAATGAGTTTGATATCTTATTGACTCATTAGATCCATGAATACATCCGAAGAAAATATATATGCAAGTATATTTTCATAAAGATTGTAATTAAAATTCTCTTCGTACAAACTATTAATGATGAAAAATATTTTAACGGGTAGGTAGCACCCGAGGAATATTTATGATTTCACATTAATAAGTTATAATGTACATTCTTTGAATCTGATTCAACGGACATTTACTATCCTACTTACAACTACCGATATATGTATCCGTTCACTGCAGAATAACCATTTCCATTCAAAATTCATATTTGGATTTTGACCTATCAGAATCCAATAAGTGGCATAATGAAGAAAACATTGGATATAATAAAAAGTGTTAGAAACAAACGAATTAACTAATTGAAATATTGTTAGGATTCCACGCTACCTGTTCCTAGCTAACTTTTCCCAGCTAACTGATTAACATTTAATTTATCGCAATTTACATTCTCGCAATTTTATTTATTGTCATTTAATTTATGTACTTTACATACCGTCGGGACACATGTACAACAATACGTCGGATTAATTCTGAGACAACACGTTGTATAATGGGTCATGATATTTATTTATTTATTTTACGCATTATAAATAACGGGACACGTACACAAGGTTTCGACCTAACATATCGACCCATCTATATATATATTTCGGAACGACCATAGACACTCTATAGTTGACTATACAGGGTTGAGGTGGATTCCAAAATATATATATGGTTTGAGTTGTGATCAATACTGAGACCGGTGCACGGGTCACGATACGTATTATTTAATTTGAATATTATATATTTAATTTATATACAAATTTATTGGACCATTAGACAATCGGACTATTGGACTGCTAACTTTGGACAATTAAAATGAATTAAATTTTGATTATAACATATGAAACTAAACTAATCTTCAAGTTTGCCACTTGATTCTATCTTAAACCTCATTCGTATCTTGACGATTACAATTCACATTCACAACTTTTCATGATTCTTGAAAACACCTCGATCGAGAAGTTGGAGCAGCCGCATCTCGTCTACGGAAAAAAGATTTATGCATACAGTTATGCACCTGAAAAACTCTCGAAACCGAAGTTATATTTAAAACGTATCCGCGTCGAATTCCTTATCATTTATTAGCAAAAACAACCTCACAATTCCTTTTCAAGAAGCTGATTTTGTCACAGCTCCACTTCGACTTCTCAGTAAGACTACTTTTATTATAATCTCAATATATACATATCCTTTCGCCGTCGTTACTGGAGAACCTTTTATATCCCATCATATTACCATCAGTGTTTAATCATCTAAAAATACAATTCTTGTGAAACCATCTTGGTTTGATAACCGATGACCCAGATCCGATAACTTTGAAAATGCTGATGAAGCAGCATGTTGTAGATGGTTTTAATGACCAAAAGTTGATAATAAAAGAAGGAAGTGTTAGGAACGCTCGATAGAAAATTTGGTACTGAAAACCGGATTGAGCAAACCGTGAAGGAGACTCTGAACAAATTACAAGGACTAAACTTGTACATAAAGAATCACGACAATTCTGTAGCAAACACCTTGCTTCTGAATCTAAACCCTTATGGGTCAATCTTTATCATCATCCTTCGACATTAGAAATTCCAAGATATTATCATATCTTTCATTATAAATATCCTCAATATTTCTGAAGATATTTTCACAACTATCCTTATCTGAAATCATTTGTTCCTCTGTAATATCTGCGTTACAATATAAAAGAAACTGTATAGTTTCTAAATTCTAAAACCTTCGAGTTTAAAATAGGAATGTTCTGAAGCAGTGTTGGGAACTGAAGCATGAATTAGTATAATATAATGAAACTTGATCAACTTCATTATATTACAGTAACTCATGTTAAGTTTCTAATGGAATATGATGATTCACAGTACCGTCATCATGTGCCATGTTACACGACTCTTACATTCTATCCAATCTCCAAATATATTAGGAACATATCATTTTGATAGTTCTATCTTTTCCGGGGTACTCTGGTAATTTAACAAATCAAAAATCGTGCCATTACCATTTCTTTTCGAGAGCATTAGCTATGTTCATTCCGAATCTCATACCTACGAATTCCGGACCATTGCTCGTTTGACTCAAGGATGGGAAGAAGAAACGAAGGGACAAAGCCCCAAAATAGAAATAGGGGTATAGATCGCAGCAAAAAGGAGAAAGTATTAACTATGGATGACAATGATTATAGAAAACAGAAACAAGAGCATCGAAGTATAAGGGGAGATATCAAACGCAACAACTACCCAGGATTTACAAACCGTGTATATCAATGCGTATAGCGATGTAAAGACACGGGAAAATTAAGAACACTATAACCCCAAGGTAATGGTAGAAGTAAGTAACTTCCTCCGGAGGTAGATGAAAAAGGAGGATGACAGATAGGAAAGTTAGGAGTATATCAAGAATCAGGAGTGGATGAAGCATATTGAAGAATACTTTAAAGTATGAATCAAGGAGGAAAGAATAGAAGGTGTGAGTTGTGGAAAAGAAGGAAACGAAGGGGAGAATTTATAGTAAAATATTTGACAGAGGAATCGAAACAGATTGCCGTATAAAATCAAAGAAGATCCTGATCGCCGAAGGACCAAATCTTATTACGTAAGATTTTCTTTAAATCTCTTAAATCCCGGAAGTTAATAGTAACTATGTCATCAGTTGAAATGAATATATTTATTTGCTCATTTCACTCTTTTGTGATAGCTTCACTCGTGCGCTTCATATGATCGAATCGTTATCTTAAAGGTTTTTAACGTTATCTTAAAAGTTAGAATTTATCTAGAAACCTTTTGACAAATTGTAAATGATAACGGTCCGTGATTTTAATAAAAATAAATATTTAAATAAAACGTGTTTATTAAATATATATTTATGTATTTTACAAAATAATTAAATATAGTCTTTAACTAAATATAAAACGTTTTGTATTTAAAAACACTTAGTTAAACAACGAACACATTTTTTTCTCGATATAATAGAATTTGATTATAAAATATTTTTATGGATTTCCAATGATATAAAAATAAAAATAAAGATAAAATAAAGATTTTTAATGAGCACCAAAAGACTACAACATTTCATCACATGATTGTAAGTTAAAACATTGGAAATCACTAAACCTACGCACTTGCACGAGAAAAATCATAACTAATTCATACGGACTCGAAAAAGGGTGATCTTGGTGTCCAGACGACCGTAACTCAAAATTCTACAACTTTCGTGACTATACCTTACGCGGATCGCGTACCCATCTATGCGAAATGCGTAATGTTTTGCCGACATAAAGTGGTTAGGTGGCGAAAATTGCTTATAAAAACGGGTTCAGGCTGTTTTAAAAATTCATTTCATCAAACAATACTCCGTAGCATATTACTTATATTATTATTATTATTATTATTATTATTATTATTATTATTATTATTATTATTATTATTATTATTATTATTATTATTAATTAAGATTATTAAGATTATGAATATCAATCCTATTATAACTAGTATTAGTGTTATTCTGAGCAATATTATTAGTATTATACATAAAATACTACGACGGGATTCTGCCCAAATGTTTTCAAAAATGGTTTCATGAGTGGGAGTGATTGAGCTAGATTATGGGTTATAGCTATGGAGGTTATGGGTAATGTTCGGGGGTTTTGCTCATGAGTCAAACTAGTGTTTATCATCTCCGTGGCGTTTATATACCTTTCCTACAATATTGAATCTCAATATTGATACGTGAGCACTCAAAACTTAACTTTTATTTATTATTAGTGTATCCCTGACTAGTGCTCGAGAAATTAGGATCATGCATGCTTTTATATTTATTTATTTTGTCAAAATATATTTTTAGGATAGAATATGAATTAGTTACTCTTGCGAATGAGATAAGGTATATGATATATATGTTTTTGGAAAGGTGGCGAAAAACTATAAACTTTTCATTTAAATGTCGAATGGATTCGACGGACGGATTAAAAGTTATAGTCAATTGAATTTTTGTATTAATTATTAAAAATGATTATTTTATTACGACGTCAAAAATCATCGTTATTATTATTAGTATCATTATTATTATCAAAATTATTATTATTATCAAGATAATTATTATTATTATGATTATTATGATAATTAAAAACAGATAATATTTTTGTCAAAAACTATTAAACTATTATTTTGATCATTATAATTAATAAAACTATCAATTTATTATTTTTGGTTATCATTATTAACATTAAAATTATTAGTTTGAGTAAAAGAATTATTTTTGATAAAAATACTATTGTTATTATTATAAACTATCATTTTAATATTTTAATGTATTTTTATAAAAATTAATATATTTATTAAAAATATCATGGAAATATTATTGTTAATGTAAAAATATTATTTTTAACACTTAGTATATTTATAAATACACATATATGTTTTATTTGTTAATAAATGAATTGTGAAATCATTTATTATAATAAATTATGTAAAAATATTTAAAACTATAAAATTTGTTATATTTAAATATATGTAAACGACTATAATTATGTAAAGGTCTTTGGAAGTTATTTTGGTCAAATTAAATTTTTCGTTAATGTATATATGACTATCTCGAGCATTAGGATTGTGGTACACTATAAATTGACTTTAATTGTTAAATAGATATTAATCTTTATATAAATATATAATTAATTAGGTTCGTGAATCGAAGGCCAACCTTATAAGTTATCAATGGTGTTATATGTATTTTTACTACAAAATACATTAGGTGAGTATATAGTCCCACTTTTAAACTTTAAATATTTCGGGATGAGAATACATGCATTTTATGATTTACATTGAAGACACAAGTGACTAAAAATATATATTCTACGTTGAGTTGTACCACTGGCATATTTCCCTGTAGCTTGGTAACTACAATTTACATGGGTATTGTAAACGCGAATCCTGTTGATAGATCTATCGGGCCTGACAACCCCAACCGGACTGGACGACCAGTATTTAACGGTTGCACAGTACTTCGTTTCGTTACTACACTTGGTACAGTGTAGGGAGATTTCATAATAAAGGGAATATGCGACGTTGATTAAATGTTAAGTATGGTTACCAAGTGCTCAACAACTTAGAATATTTTTATTAAAATGTTTACATATGAAATCTTGTGTTTCTTTGTTATTACGCTGCTAGCATCAAACCTATATATCTCACCAACTTTATGTTGACGTTTTAAAGCATGTTATTCTCAGGTATGAATTAAGTCTTCCGCTGTGCATTAGCTCATATTAAGGATACTATTTGGGACCATTTAAGCCATGATTCAAGAACGTTGCATTCGAGTCATTGAAGATCATTAGAGAATATTATTAAGTAAATGACAGATTAGGTCATTTGGATATTATGAAATGCTAGGCGAACATATCAACTCTTGATGTATTGATAGATTGCCTTTTAAGATTAAATGCAACGTTTGTAAAATGTATCATATAGAGGTCAAGTACCTCGCGATGTAATCACATGTTATTGTATTCGTCCCTATGGATTGGGTCGGGTCGTTTCAGATAAACACCAATTATGCCACCATGATACAACCGTTAAACCACCACCATCTCTAGATAACCATCAACCCATCACCATCACCTTGAGTTCTTTCTCTGCTAACGAGCCCGATCACCAATTTCTTGATGTTGTTCGAATCAAAAATCATCGACCACTTCCTAAACAGTATTGATTGTAAGTATTGTTAGATACTTGTTGATTGCCAGGACCTTGTTGGTTGTTGTATGGAACATTTCGGTTATAATTCTGATTTTGATTGTAGAATGGTCTTGGCGGTTGATAATTATTCTGATAATTATTTTCAGGCCTTTGGTTTATGTATGAAACATTCTCTCTTTGTTCCATTGTTAGTTCAATACTGAGACAATATTTTTTCAAATGTGGTCCTCCACACTGCTCACAACTAATTCGTATTGAGTGAATATCTTTAGTCATCTTTTCCATTCGTCTCTCGACAGCATCTATCTTTGCGGAAATGGAATCAAAGTCATGGCTAGAATCGGCTCTAGCTGCTTTAGATGATCTAACGATATCTTTTTCTTGGTGCCACTCATGTGAGTGGGAAGCAGTGTTATCAATAATTTTGTAAGCATCAGTTGCGGTTTTCTTCATAATGGAACCACCAGCTGCTATATCGATGTCTTTTCTTGTAGTGATGTCGCATCCTTGGTAGAATATTTGTACTATTTGACAAGTGTCTAAACCACGTTGCGGACATCCTCTCAATAGCTTTCCAAATCTTGTCCAAGCCTCATATAAAGTTTCATTTGGCTTTTGTGTGAACGTAACAATTTCTCCTTGAAGTCTCATGGCTTTAGATGCCGGAAAGAATTGTTTGAGAAATTTTTCAACTAAAACGTCCCATGTATCAATCGCCCCTTCAGGTAATGATTCTAACCAATCTTTGGCTTCTCCCTTTAAAGTCCAGGGAAATAACATGAGATATATCTGTTCATCCTCCACTTCTCGTATTTTAAATAGTGTACAGATCCTATTAAAGGTACGAAGATGTTCATTTGGATCTTCCTTCGGTGCACCACTAAATTGGCATTGATTAGTTACCATGTGTAGGATTTGTCCCTTGATTTCATAATCTGACGCATTAATGTCAGGTTGAGTAATTGCGTGACCTTGGCCAGTGCGTTTAGCTCACATTCGGTCTTCCATACTTAGAGGTTCTAGATTCTCCATTATTGAATTTGTTGAATCTGAATCACCAGAGGATTCTGATTTAATGGTTGGTTCCTCAACAATCTCTGTTTGAATGATTGGTGATTCCGGAGGAAAGATTAGTGGTTCAGGATCTATGAATTGTCCCTGAATATTCTCCGGATTCTCAATTGTGAGGTCGGGTTTAAAAATGGATTATCTGAAATTTGAATTGGAGTACTTGGTCGACTGGATGACGATTCTAAAGAAAAATCAACGGCGACAATATTTGCTAGATGTCTTGATCGAGTTACAGGTGGTGAACGTACAAAAGGTGGTGAACGTTTTGCTCGGTGCATTCACTGAATATCCTATTAGTTTTTAAAAAGAAAGAAAAATTATATAAGTTATCCAATTAATAGACTTTTCTGATTTTGCCCACGTTTCGAATAGCCAAAAGATGTAGCAGAGGGGCAGGATTCGTTTGGTCTCAATATAATTGAGTACTGTTTGGCTCCAATAACCCGGTCCACGTACAAATCCAACTATTACTACGAACCAGAAAATTTTGATGTCTATCAATTTAACCACTTAAAATAATTTTTCGTTGAAATTTAAAGAAATTTTAGAGAAGAAATAGAAAATTCTATGTCCTAAAAACTAGAATGTCGAGAATTAAGAAAGAAAAAGAGTGCGTTGAAAAACGTCGAAAAATAAAAGATCGAAAAATAAGTGTCGAAAAATAAAAATAAGAAAGTAGCTCGTCGAAACTTAAAAAGGAACTAAAAATTAAGAATTAAAAGATGCGTCTAAAAATATTAAAGCTTAAAAGAAAAACTATATCCCAAAATGGCAATAACTTAAAAAGGTACTAAAATCTTAGAACAGCGTCGCAAAATTCTAAAGCACTTAAATCTTAGTATAAAGAAAAAAACACTTAAGGGATTTTACGGCAAATCCTAAAAATCTAAAAATAAAAATAACTATGGCAAAAACTATGACTTAAAACTAAATACGAACGAAAAATACAAATATTACGCTAAAAACGAACAAAATATAAAAATATACTTAAAGTTGTAAAAAGTACAATTTTTATAAAAATATTATTTTTATATTATTTATTTTATAAAACTATTAATTTTATAATTTATTAAAACTAATTAAACTAAATAAAACAAAATAATTAAAAACTAAACTAAATAATTAAATAATCTAAACCCTAATTAGGGTTATAATTAATAATAATTAATAATTATACCCCGTAATGATTGCTGTACGAGAATCAATTAGGGCGTGTCAGAACCCCTCATGCGATCGCATGAAAATTTGCCTTCGGACTCATGCGATCGTATGGGCTAGGGTTTCGGGCCACATCTGGGCTGCTACAGTACGGGTCTCGAGTGTTTATTATTTTTTTTTATTTTTTTCGGTTTTATATTTATACAAAATATTTATATAAAACTTAAATTTTTACAAACTAAAATAAAAATAAAGAAACTTTATAAAACTTATATATTTAACAATCTCTTAAAAATATTTAAATTTTGTTTTTCTTTTTATATTTTTGTATTTTTAAAACGTATTTTTATAAAAGGAAACTTAAAAAGTAATAAAAATCTTTTTTTTATATAGCGTTGCGCTTCCGGCGTTTAAGCAAGAAAGTCCCCGGCAGCGGCGCCAAAAATACTTGATGTGTGCGAGGTGTACTAGGAAATAGTATTATTTTTACAACGAAATACTATTAAATACGATTCAATTTTACACAAGATATTTATTTATTTATAGAATGGATATACCTAAACCTTGCAACAACACTTATAGGCAGTGTACCTAATCGTACAGTAGTGTAGTTTTTAGTAAGTCCGGTTCGTTCCACAGGGAAAATTAAACAAGCTTAACGATATATTTTTAACTTATAATTGTAAAAATACAAAAATATATATAAGTAGTATTATTATTATAAAAGGGGGTTTTTACCGTTTAATGACAGGTTTGTCGATTTTAAAACTTTAGTTGCAACTAAAACCTAATGTAAAATACTAAAAATAAATACAACTTAATTTAAAGCGTAAAGTAAATAACGATAATGAAATTGGGATAAATAAAAATGCGATAAATAAAAAGTATGATAATTAAAGAGTACGATAATTAAAAGTGCAATTAAGTACAATGAAAATAAATAAAAGTGCGATAATTAAAAGTGCAATTAAATACAATGACAATAAATAAAAGTGCGATAATTAAAAGTGCAATTAAATATAAAATAAAGGAAATTAAATATGAAATAAAGGAATTTTGCTTATTTAAACTTCCGTAATCATGATGTTTCACGTGTTGTTTTTAGTTTATTCCCATGGGTTAATTTTCCTTTGTCCTGGATTATTCGATATGTCCATACGAATTTGTCCATAATAGTCCATCAGTCATAAATATAAAGTGCGAAAGTCTTCGTCAAATTATTCTTATTCCCGAAGTCAAATATTCCAACTAATTGGGGATTCGAATTGTAACAAGGTTTTAATACTTTTTTAATGAATACACCAGGTTATCGACAGCGTGTAAACCAAGGTTTTACTACTTTGTTAACAATTACACCAATTACCCTTGAATGTAATCCACCCCTGTTTCAACAAGTCTATTAACTATTAATCCAGTTCCGTGTCCGGTAAAATGAATAATTATTGGTATTTATAGATATCCCGCCCACCGTACCCAGTCTAGCGTATGTGGTTATATATAAATACGTCAAATTATAAGTCTATATATTAATTTAACGAGGTATCATTTAGTTAATATAAAACCCATTAATAGCCCATAGTCTAATTTCCACAAGTGTCGTTCTTTTATCCAAACCCCAATTATGGTACAAAGCCCAATTACCCAATTTTAATATTCAGCCCAACATCATGATTACTTCGGCATTAAATAAGCATAATAATAACTTAGCTACGAGACATTAATTTAAAAATAACATTAACCATAACTTACAGTGATTAAAAATAGCGTAGCGTTACACGGACAGAATTTCGACTTATACCCTTACAACATTCGCTAACATACCCTTATTATTAGAATTTAAAATTAAAATTAAAATTAAAATTAAAATATAATATATATATATATATATATATATATATATATATATATATATATATATATATATATTCTATGTAATTAGAATACCACCCGATAGTCAGAAAATCATTTCATATCGAAAATCATTTACGTATGAATGAGAAGAGAAAAAGATGATGGATATTGAACCAAAACACGCGAATTTATAGTAATGTGGGCTGTTACCTACTGTCATGCGATCGCATGGCTTTTTGACTTCCAGGCCATGCGATCGCATGACCCCTTTTTCCAGCTCACAAGACTTTGTTTCTTTGCTTGCCGACGGTTTATAATAATATATATAATATATAAATAATTTTAAGAATTATTTAAATATTATATTATATTCGTGTGCATAGTTGACTTGTAATTTTTAGTCCGTTGTGTCGAGCGTTGAGAGTTGACTTTGGTCCCGGTTCCGGATTTTTAAACGTCCTTGCGTATAATTTAATATCTTGTACTTTGCGTTTCGCGTCTTGTACTCTTGTAATTTTGAGACGTTTCTTATCAATAATTGGAACCTCTTTGATTGTACTTTGTACTTTTGAGCTTTTTGGTCGTTTGTGTCTTCAATTTGTCGAATCTGTCTTTTGTCTTCACCTTTTATTATTTAAACGAATATCACTTGTAAATAGAACAATTGCAACTAAAAGCTTGTCTTTCTTGAGGGATAATGCTATGAAATATATGTTCGTTTTTAGCATTATCAAATATTCCCACACTTGAGCGTTGCTTGTCCTCAAGCAATACAGTCTTGAAATAAAAATACTAGAATCACTTCTTTATTCTTCACACTTTGTACATCAGTGATTTTTATACGGCGGTATAAACAATGGTAGTAACGATGTGGTTTATAGTCCCACATGACTATAAAATATTAGACCTTTAAGGAAATTGGATCTTTATGAAAACATTTGATCTTTTGAAAATACAATCTAGCTTTTACCCTAGATAAGTTTTCCGGAATAACCCTTCACCGGTGTTTGCAAATTGTTTTTGTGGGTTTGGTGGGTTTCAGATTTGAAAATTTTAGCTCAAAACTTGTGGTTTTGTGTCACCCACTTGCTAACCTTGTATTGGAAAAGCAACACGTCCAGTATACTTGTTCCGTATATTACCTTTCGGTAAACTGCCGTCCGGTTGTAAAGGAAAGCGTTAAATAAGCAACTGTTAAGGCAATGTCCCCTGACATGCTTTTAATTATGGTCTATAACGTGTCGGATGCAATTACTATCCTTGGTAGGAGCAATAGTAAAGTTCACCCTTATAATTTTTCGGTCTGGCACAAGGTCCTGTCTTCGACCATGCTATGCAACCACCATTTTTTCGATTAACGCCCGATTTGATTCAGGTGACCTAATGAATTCCAGGTGAATTCCAAGAATTTTACGTTCAATGGTAATGAACGTATTAAAAATAGGTTTTCAGAAAACAAATCGGTTTGTAATTTTGATCAAAATATTTTCTCGTTCAAGCTCGAGTTTAGATATCATTGAATTCTATGAGTTTGTAATTCTCAATCTTTAAGGTCAATCTCAAGGATTGAGTAATATCAGTCTTAAAAGCTGATTTTTGATCTTTAAGGAGACTATCCTTTCTGGGGGTCTGATTCATTAGTCTTATCCAGCTAATTTCACGGCGTCCTCCCCATTTTACAAGACAGATCCTCTCATGGTTAGGATAAGTCTGACCACTTGGCAACCCTGTTTGATGCTGAGGTCCGTGGATTTCCTGCTGATTTTAGAGATGACTTTTCTAGATTTTTCGTCAACCTACAGCTGGTCTGGACGACAACTTCTTGACCTAAATCAAGAAGCGCGTTTCTTTTTCGGAATACTTTACTTCCTTTTAATGATGGAATTGATTCATCGTGTAGATCCATCTTTCTTTCAAATATATTATAAGAAATTGGGTAAAACGGTTAATTTTGTCCAAAACAAAAGTATCTTTGTACAAAATTTGTGATATATGTTTTAAAGAACTTGGTAAATTTTCCCACACTTGGCTTTTATTTTCCTTTTTATTGTCCTCTATTCCATTTTAAATGAATTCTAACATTTTGGGTTGTTTCTCAATTTATGTCCTTTCCGAGGTAACAATAATTTCGGTATTAATACCTAGTTTTATCGTTCATAAATATGTATAAACATGATTTTGAATTCATTTAATTGAAAATTTTGAAAATTTTACTAGAATTGGGTAGTCAGTGTATAAGACTAGGGCTGTTCTTTATTATCAGAGAGCACTAGATTCTAATACAACTACTGCGTTACTTGTATTTTTAATGGTAACCAAGTATTTAAGTCCAAAAAATTTTAAAAATCATAAAGAATTTAACCCCTTCCCACACTTAAGATCTTGCAATGCCCTCATTTGCAAGAAATCAGTTACAATTTAAATTATTGAGAGTGATTAGCGTAGAAAAATGATTAAATTTTACCAAAGTTTCCAAACATATTGGCGTTTGTTTGCTGAATGATAAATGGTGCACATCATTTGTTCATTCCGTCTTGTTGTTACATCATATTTGTTTTTCGTTTTGTCGTCAAAAGTACTAGCTTTTGCTGAACTTAATGTCAGTCTTTGAAAATGCGCTGTTTTACCCTGTTGTGTACAATTGACAATATACATACATACAATACAAATATAAACATGCATGTTAATTTGAAATGGGACTTAAAATCCCACTTTCAAATCAAATATGAAATATTAGTACAAACTAATTAAAATATTAAACAATAGAATAAAAGTATCAAAATATAATGTGTTTAAACATAAATAAATAAAAATAATTAAAAGATAATAATCATAAAAATACCAACGGGAACTATGTCAATCTGGATAGGGGTTCCAGTTCATGTCGTCGTCCGGGTTCCATGGTTGGTGATAGGTGTATTGGTAGGCCTGGTTAGGGTCGTAGAGAGTATATGGTGGTCTCATCTCGGGCTGGTGTGGAGGATAGTAAGCTGGTCGGGTCGGAACGTAGTGATCCTGAGGTGACAGCCGGCTCATAATCTGACACTGATGATAGTCCCATCTATCATGCTGTCGTTGCCTGAAATGTTCGTAATCATTCCGGGCTTGCCACTGCTCCATCCGACGAATTCTCTCCACGTTTGTCATATCTACTTCATCTACACGCTGGTAGACATCAGTCATAGCCTCCCGAATGACATCCCTAATGTCATCTGCTTCCTCCATCTCCTCATCTGAGCCTCTCTCTACCTGAGGATGACTACCTTCATAGGGTATTGCCTGGTTGCGTCTACTCTTTAATAGTTTAGCACCCGCATAAACCCTCAATCCTAAAGGCTCAACCTGTTCCCTACATTCTAAAAGTGGACCCCCTTTGTTCTTATCTACACCTAAATTGTAGTGACCCGAACTTTTCCATGTTTATATATATATATTAAATGAAATTTTTATTTACATGATTAAGTGTTTCCAACATATTAAGCAATCAAACTTGTTAAGAATTGATTAATTGAAATAGGTTTCATATAGACAATTGACCACCCAAGTTGACCGGTGATTCACGAACGTTAAAACTTGTAAAAACTATACGATGACATATATATAGTTATATATATAGTTAACATGATTTTATTATAAGTATGTATCTCATTAGGTATTTTAACAATGAGTTATATACATAAAAATGAGACTATTAATTTAAGAAACTCGAAAACGATATATATAACGATTATCGTTATAACAACGTCTTACTAGGTACATATGAATCATATTAAGATATTGATACACTTGGTTAATTATGTTAAATGATAAGTAAATATATTATTAAGTGTATTAACAATGAAATACATATGTAAAAATAAGACTACTAACTTAATGATTTCGAAACGAGACATATATGTAACGATTATCGTTGTAACGACATTTAACTGTATATATATCATACTAAGATATATTATATATCATAATATCATGATAATATAACAATTTAACATCTCATTTGTTATAATAAACAATGGGTTAACAACATTCAACAAGATCGTTAACCTAAAGGTTTCAAAACAACATTTACATGTAACGACTAACGATGACTTAAAGACTCAGTTAAAATGTATATGCATGTAGTATTTTAATATGTATTCATACACTTTTGAAAGACTTCAAGACACTTATCAAAATACTTCTACTTAACAAAAATGCTTACAATTACATCCTCATTCAGTTTCATCAACAATTCTACTCGTATGCACCCGTATTCATACTCGTACAATACACAGCTTTTAGATGTATGTACTATTGGTATATACACTCCAATGATCAGCTCTTAGCATCCCATGTGAGTTACCTAACACATGTGGGAACCATCATTTGGCAACTAGCATGAAATATCTCATAAAATTACAAAAATATGAGTAATCATTCATGACTTATTTACATGAAAACAAAATTACATATCCTTTATATCTAATCCATACACCAACGACCAAAAACACCTACAAACACTTTCATTCTTCAATTTTATTCATCTAATTGATCTCTCTCAAGTTCTATCTTCAAGTTCTAAGTGTTCTTCATAAATTCCAAAAGTTCTAGTTTCATAAAATCAAGAATACTTCCAAGATTGCAAGTTTACTTCCAAGTTTTCTAAATCCATTCCAAGTAATCATCCAAGATTAAGAAACCTTTGTTACTTATAGTAGGTTATCTTTCTAATACAAGGTAATAATCATATTCAAACTTTAATTCAATTTCTATAACTATAATAATCTTATTTCGAGTGGAAATCTTACTTGAAATTGTTTTCTTGTCATGATTCTGCTTCAAGAACTTTCAAGCCATCCAAGGATCCTTTAAAGCTAGATCTATTTTTCTCATTTCCAGTAGGTTTATCCAAGGAACTTGAGGTAGTAATGATGTTCATAACATCATTCAATTCATACATATAAAGCTATCTTATTCGAAGGTTTAAACTTGTAATCACTAGAACATAGTTTAGTTAATTCTAAACTTGTTCGCAAATAAAAGTTAATCCTTCTAAATTGACTTTTAAAATCAACTAAACACATGTTCTATATCTATATGATATGCTAACTTAATGATTTAAAACCTGGAAACACGAAAAACACCGTAAAACCGGATTTACGCCGTCGTAGTAACACCGCGGGCTGTTTTGGGTTAGTTAATTAAAAACTATGATAAACTTTAATTTAAAAGTTCTTATTCTGGGAAAATGATTTTTATTATGAACATGAAACTATATCCAAAAATTATGGTTAAACTCAAAGTGGAAATATGTTTTCTAAAATGGTCATCTAGACGTCGTTCTTTCGACTGAAATGACTACCTTTACAAAAACGACTTGTAACTTATTTTTCTGACTATAAACCTATACTTTTTCTGTTTAGATTAATAAAATAGAGTTCAATATGAAACCATAGAAATTTGATTCACTCAAAACGGATTTAAAATGAAGAAGTTATGGGTAAAACAAGATTGGATAATTTTTCTCATTTTTAGCTACGTGAAAATTGGTAACAAATCTATTCCAACCATAACTTAATCAACTTGTATTGTATATTATGTAATCTTGAGATACCATAGACACGTATACAATGTTTCGACCTATCATGTCGACACATCTATATATATTTCGGAACAACCATAGACACTCTATATGTGAATGTTGGAGTTAGCTATACAGGGTTGAGGTTGATTCCAAAATATATATAGTTTGAGTTGTGATCAATACTGAGATACGTATACACTGGGTCATGGATTGATTCAAGATAATATTTATCGATTTATTTCTGTACATCTAACTGTGGACAACTAGTTGTAGGTTACTAACGAGGACAGCTGACTTAATAAACTTAAAACATCAAAATATATTAAAAGTGTTGTAAATATATTTTGAACATACTTTGATATATATGTATATATTGTTATAGGTTCGTGAATCAACCAGTGGCCAAGTCTTACTTCCCGACGAAGTAAAAATCTGTGAAAGTGAGTTATAGTCCCACTTTTAAAATCTAATATTTTTGGGATGAGAATACATGTAGGTTTTATAAATGATTTACAAAATAGACACAAGTACGTGAAACTACATTCTATGGTTGAATTATCGAAATCGAATATGCCCCTTTTTATTAAGTCTGGTAATCTAAGAATTAGGGAATAGACACCCTAATTGACCCGAATCCTAAAGATAGATCTATTGGGCCTAACATACCCCATCCAAAGTACTGGATGCTTTAGTACTTCGAAATCTATATCATGTCCGAAGGAGGATCCCAGAATGATGGGGAAATTCTTATATATGCATCTTGTTAATGTCGGTTACCAGGTGTTCACCATATGAATGATTTTTATCTCTATGTATGGGATGTGTATTGAAATATGAAATCTTGTGGTCTATTGTTACGATTTGATATATATAGGTTAAACCTATAACTCACCAACATTTTTGTTGACGTTTAAAGCATGTTTATTCTCAGGTGAATACTAAGAGCTTCTGCTGTTGCATACTAAAATAAGGATAAGATTTGGAGTCCATGTTTGTATGATATTGTGTAAAAACTGCATTCAAGAAACTGATTTCGATGTAACATATTTGTATTGTAAACCATTATGTAATGGTCGTGTGTAAACAGTATATTTTAGATTATCATTATTTGATAATCTACGTAAAGCTTTTTAAACCTTTATTTATAAAATAAAGGTTATGGTTTGTTTTAAAAATGAATGCAGTCTTTGAAAAACGTCTCATATGGAGGTCAAAACCTAACAACGAAATCAATTAATATGGAACGTTTTTAATCAATAAGAACGGGACATTTCAGTTGGTATCCGAGCGTTGGTCTTAGAGAACCAGAAATTTGCATTAGTGTGTCTTATCGAGTTTGTTAGGATGCATTAGTGAGTCTGGACTTCGACCGTGTTTTCTTTAAAAATGATTGCTTAACATTTTTTGTTGGAAACTATATATTATTAACATGTATATATTATGTGATATATTAATCTCTTAACATGTTTGATATTGTGTGATAGATGTCTACCTCTAGCACAAATCCCATTGACTCACCTAATAATAACGAAGAGTCGAATATATATTGGACTGATTCACAAGTTCCCGAAGAAGAACCGGAAGAAGAATCAGGACCGGAAGAAGAATCAGAACCGGAAGAGGAGGAACCAGAGGAGGAAATAGAACCGGTGGGGGAAATAATAAAACGGTTAAGTAAAAGAAAATCCTCAACCAACTGACCAAGGTTAATTATGGTCAATGGTGTTTCCGCCGAGGAAGCAAAATATTGGGAGGATTACCAATTCTCCGATGAATCGGATTCCGACAAGAATTCCGATGATGTTATAGAAATTACCCCAACTGAATTTAAAAAGGCAAAAGAAAATAATAAGGGAAAGGGCATAAAAATAGAGAAATCTAATTCCAACCCCGATGAACTTTATATGTATCGTCAACCCCCGAAGCCCCTAAGTTGTAACAATGACCCGGGAACCTCTAAACCACCAGGTTTTTCTAAACCGTTGTGGAAAACGACAGCTCGTATTAGGGGAACATCATATATCCATAGAAACTTGGCAAAATGAACCAAAACCGAAGAAGAAGAAACGAGCGAGTCGGAACAAGATAGTTGTATTCGTGTAGTGTAATATATGTAATATAGTGTGCTTATGCTTTATGATATATGTAAAAATTGCTTGTATTAATAAGTATTTTTTTTTATGAATCTAACTCTTGTCTATTTTACAGTATAAAAATATAAAATGGATAGACAACCCAATATTTTAAGAGACCTACCCGGAGATATGATTGATGAAATCTTGTCTAGAGTCGGTCAAAATTCTTCGGCACAACTATTTACGGCGAAATCAGTTTGTAAGACATTCGAAGAACGTTCCAAGAATGTCTTGGTTTATAAGAGACTTTCGTTTGAAAGATGGGGGATATCACATTGGGAAACCCATAAGTTACGATGTGTTTACTTTGACGCATATATTGCGGGGAACCCAAATGCTATTTTACGCAACGGGTTAAGAAATTATTTTGACTCAATGTATCCGAATATAGGACTTCATGATTTAGAAAAAGCGGCTAACATGTAACATAAAGAAGCATGCTATGCTTACGGGTTAGTAATGTTCGCTTCTCACCAAAGTGAGAAAAAGAACATCGGGCTACAACTATTAAACAAAACGTTCCCACAAGTGACGGAGTCGGTAATTGGGGTAAGAAATGAGGTTTTTAGGTTATTACGAGACTGTTGGTCATTACGTAACCCTCGTCCCTTTGACGAAGTTACAACACGCTGTCTTATCAACGGCCATAACGGTTATGTTCCACAAGACCAAGGATGGGAAGTAGTCCTAGTAAAACCAGAATGCATGACTTGTTTCTGGACGTATGAATTACGTGTCTTTATTGCCTTTGCTGAACGACTTGTGTACTAGCTTGAATTATCTTCACAACTATCTTGTATCAAAGTTATTGTGTGCTATATTTCATGCTTTATGTAAAATAAGCGGTATTGTAAGTTTGTAAAATATTGTATAAAAGTTTGAACGCTAAATATTATTATAATCAGTTTTTCATATAGAATTGTAGTAGTTGAATTGTATATTAGCTACTAAGTATGAACTTAACGGGTAGGTACTACCCGAATTTAAATTTATAAAACGCTAATATGAAGAAAAAGCTTTTATAAATGAGTTCATATTATACTACGAAATACTATTAACTACTCTTAATATTCTGTATGATTAACTTGTTCCATTTGACTATTTTGAAGGAAATGACACCGACTACTCGACACACCGTGAATATGAATGAAGAGGAATTCCGTACTTTTCTAACTTCAAACATAGCCGCAGTACAGGCTGCGCTACATACCAACAATAACCTTGGATCTAGCAGTACAGGAAATCGTGTAGGATGCACTAACAAAGAATTCACTGCCTGCAAACCTTTGGAATTTGATGGAACCGAAGGACCGATCGGATTGAAACGGTGGACCGAGAAGGTCGAATCGGTGTTCTCCATAAGTAAGTGTACTGAAGAGGACAAAGTGAAGTACGCTACGCATACCTTCACAGGTTCTGCGTTAACATAGTGGAATACCTATCTAGAGCAAGTGGGACAAGATGATGCGTACGCACTACCGTGGACAGCATTCAAGCACTTGATGAACGAGAAGTACCGTCCCAGAACCGAGGTCAATAAGCTCAAGACAGAACTTAGAGGGTTACGAACCCAAGGATTTGATATTACCACGTACGAAAGATGATTCACAGAATTGTGCCTATTGTGTCCGGGAGCGTTCGAAGATGAGGAAGAGAAGATCGACGCGTTTGTGAAAGGATTACCGGAAAGAATCCAGATATAAGTTCACACGAGCCCGCCTCCATACAACAGGCATGTAGAATGGCTCACAAACTAGTAAACCAGATTGAGGAAAGAATTAAAGAACAGACGGCTGAAGAGGCCAATGTGAAGCAAGTCAAAAGAAAGTGGGAGGAAAACGGTGATAAGAATCACCAATATAACAACAACAGCAATTACAATAATAATCGCAAAAATTATCCCAACAATCGCAACATCAAGCGCAACTACAACAAACGGCCCAACAACAACAACAACAACGCAGCAGCAACTACAACAATCATCCCAACAACAATAACAACCGCAACAACAACAACAATCAGAAACAGCTATGCCAAAGGTGTGAAAAGTATCACTCGAGGTTCTGCACCAAATTTTGCAACAAGTGTAAAAGAAATGGTCATAGCGCGGCGAAGTGTGAGGTCTACGGACTAGGGGTTAACAGAACGAAAGGAACAAATGGTGTCGGAACGAGTAATGGCGGAGCAAGTAGTGTCGAAGCAAGTTATGCCAATGTAGTTTGTTATAAATGTGGAAAACCGGGCCACATTATTAGAAATTGCCCGAACCAGGAGAACACGAATGGACAAGGCCGCGGAAGAGTTTTCAATATTAATGCGACAGAGGCACAGGAAGACCCGGAGCTTGTTACGGGTACGTTTCTTATTGACAATAAATCTGCTTACGTTTTATTTGATTCGGGTGCGGATAGAAGCTATATGAGTAGAGATTTTTGTGCTAAATTAAGTTTTCCATTGACGCCTTTCGATAGTAAATTTTTACTCGAATTAGCAAATGGTAAATTAATTTCAGCAGATAATATATGCCGGAATCGAGAAATTAAACTGGGTAGCGAAATATTTAAGATTGATTTGATACCAGTAGAGTTAGAGAGTTTTGATGTAATAGTTGGCATGGACTAGCTGAAGAAGGTGAAATCAGAGATCGTATGTTATAAAAATGCAATTCGCATTGTACGAGAAGAAGGAGAACCCTTAATGGTGTACGGAGAAAAGGGCAACATGAAGCTACATCTTATTAGTAATTTGAAGGCACAAACACTAATAAGAAAAGGTTGCTATGATGTTCTAGCACACGTCGAGAAAGTACAAACTGAAGAAAAGAGCATCAATGATGTTCCCGTCGCAAAAGAATTTCCCGATGTATTTCCGAAAGAATTACCGGGACTACCTCCACATCGATCTGTTGAATTTCAAATAGATCTTGTACCAGGAGCTGCACCAATAGCTCGTGCTCCTTATAGACTCGCACCCAGCGAGATGAAAGAACTGCAAGGCCAACTGCAAGAACTATTAGAACGTGGTTTCATTCGACCAAGTACATCACCATGGGGAGCTCCTGTTTTGTTTGTCAAGAAGAAGGATGGTACATTTAGGTTGTGTATTGACTACAGAGAGTTGAACAAACTTACCATCAAAAACTGTTATCCACTGCCGAGAATTGACGACTTATTTGATCAACTACAAGGCTCGTCGTTTTATTCGAAGATCGATTTACGTTCTGGATATCATCAAATGCGAGTAAAGGAGGATGATATTCCAAAAACTGCTTTTAGGACACGTTATGGTCATTACGAGTTTATGGTTATGCCGTTTGGATTGACTAACGCACCAGCTGTGTTCATGGACCTTATGAACCGAGTGTGTGGGCCATATCTTGACAAGTTTGTCATTGTTTTCATCGATGACATACTTATTTACTCAAAGAATGATCAAGAGCACGAAGAACATTTGAGAAAAGTGCTAGAAGTATTGAGGAAAGAAAAACTGTACGCTAAGTTTTCAAAGTGTGCATTTTGGTTGGAAGAAGTTCAATTCCTCGGTCACATAGTGAACAAAGAAGGTATCCAGGTGGACCCGGCAAAGATCGAAACCGTTGAAAAGTGGGAAACCCCAAAAACTCCGAAGCATATACGTCAATTTTTAGGATTGGCTGGTTACTACAGAAGATTCATCCAAGATTTCTCCAAAATAGCAAAACCCTTGACTGCATTAACGCATAAAGGGAAGAAATTTGAATGGAAGGATGAACAAGAGAAGGCGTTTCAATTATTGAAGAAAAAGCTAACTACGGTACCTATATTGTCATTGCCTGAAGGGAATGATGATTTTGTGATTTATTGTGACGCATCAAAGAAAGGTCTCGATTGTGTATTAATGCAATGGACGAAGGTGATTGCCTATGCGTCTAGACAATTGAAGATTCACGAGCAAAATTATACGACGCATGATTTGGAATTAGGCGCGGTTGTTTTTGCATTAAAGACTTGGAGGCACTACTTATATGGGGTCAAAAGTATTATATATACCGACCACAAAAGTCTTCAACACATATTTAATCAGAAACAACTGAATATGAGGCAGCGTAGGTGGATTGAATTGTTGAATGATTACGACTTTGAGATTCGTTACCACCCGGGGAAGGCAAATGTGGTAGCCGACGCCTGGAGCAGAAAGGACAGAGAACCCATTCGAGTAAAATCTATGAATATAATGATTCACACTAACCTTACTACTCAAATAAAGGAGGCGCAACAAGGAGTTTTAAAAGAGGGAAATTTAAAGGATGAAATACCCAAAGGATCGGAGAAGCATCTTAATATTCGGGAAGACGGAACCCGGTATAGGGCTGAAAGGATTTGGGTACCAAAATTTGGAGATATGAGAGAAATGGTACTTAGAGAAGCTCATAAAACCAGATACCCAATACATCCTGGAACGGGGAAGATGTACAAGGATCTCAAGAAACATTTTTGGTGGCCGGGTATGAAAGCCGATGTTGCTAAATACGTAGGAGAATGTTTGGCGTGTTCTAAGGTCAAAGCTGAGCATCAGAAACCATCAGGTCTACTTCAACAACCCGAAATTTCGGAATGGAAATGGGAAAACATTACCATGGATTTCATCACTAAATTGCCAAGGACTGCAAGTGGTTTTGATACTATTTGGGTAATAGTTGATCGTCTCACCAAATCAGCACACTTCCTGCCAATAAGAGAAGATGACAAGATGGAGAAGTTAGCACGACTGTATTTGAAGGAAGTCGTCTCCAGACATGGAATACCAATCTCTATTATCTCTGATAGGGATGGCAGATTTATTTCAAGATTCTGGCAGACATTACAGCAAGCATTAGGAACTCGTCTAGACATGAGTACTGCCTATCATCCACAAACTGATGGGCAGAGCAAAAGGACAATACAAACGCTTGAAGACATGCTACGAGCATGTGTTATTGATTTCGGAAATAGTTGGGATCGACATCTACCGTTAGCAGAATTTTCCTACTACAACAGCTACCATTCAAGCATTGAGATGGCACCGTTTGAAGCACTTTATGGTAGAAAATGTAGGTCTCCGATTTGTTGGAGTGAAGTGGGGGATAGACAGATTACGGGTCCGGAGATAATACAAGAAACTACCGAGAAAATCATCCAAATTCAACAAAGATTGAAAACCGCCCAGAGTCGACAAAAGAGCTACGCGGACAGTAAAAGAAAAGATATAGAGTTTGAAATTGGAAAAATGGTCATGCTTAAAGTTGCACCTTGGAAAGGTGTTGTTCGATTTGGTAAACGAGGGAAATTAAATCCAAGGTATATCGGACCATTCAAGATTATTGATCGTGTCGGACCAGTAGCTTACTGACTTGAGTTACCTCAACAACTCGCGGCTGTACATAACGCTTTCCACGTCTCGAATTTGAAGAAATGTTTTGCTAAAGAAGATCTCACTATTCCGTTAGATGAAATCCAAATCAACGAAAAACTTCAATTCATCGAAGAACCCGTCGAAATAATGGATCGTGAGGTTAAAAGACTTAAGCAAAACAAGATACCAATTGTTAAGGTTCGATGGAATGCTCGTAGAGGACCCGAGTTCACCTGGGAATGAGAAGATCAGATGAATAAGAAATACCCGCATTTATTTCCAGAAGATACGTCAACACCTCCAACTGCTTAAAATTTTGGGACGAAATTTATTTAACTGGTAGGTACTGTAGTGACCCGAACTTTTCCATGTTTATATATATATTAAATGAAATTGTTATTTACATGATTAAGTGTTTCCAACATATTAAGTAATCAACCTTGTTAAGACTTGATTAATTGAAATAGGTTTCATATAGACAATTGACCACCCAAGTTGATCGGTGATTCACGAACGTTAAAACTTGTAAAAACTATACGATGAGATATATATGGTTATATATATAGTTAACATGATTTTATTATAAGTATGTATCTCATTAGATATTTTAACAATGAGTTATATACATAAAAATGAGACTATTAATTTAAGAAACTCGAAAACGATATATATAACGATTATCGTTATAACAACGTCTTACTAGGTACATATGAATCATATTAAGATATTGATACACTTGGTTAATTATGTTAAATGATAAGTAAATATATTATTAAGTGTATTAACAATGAAATACATATGTAAAAATAAGACTACTAACTTAATGATTTCGAAACGAGACATATATGTAACGATTATCGTTGTAACGACATTTAACTGTATATATATCATACTAAGATATATTATATATCATAATATCATGATAATATAACAATTTAACATCTCATTTGTTATAATAAACAATGGGTTAACAACATTCAACAAGATTGTTAACCTAAAGGTTTCAAAACAACATTTACATGTAACGACTAACGATGACTTAACGACTCAGTTAAAATGTATATACATGTAGTGTTTTAATATGTATTCATACACTTTTGAAAGACTTCAAGACACTTATCAAAATACTTCTACTTAACAAAAATGCTTACAATTACATCCTCGTTCAGTTTCATCAACAATTCTACTCGTATGCACCCGTATTCGTACTCGTACAATACACAGCTTTTAGATGTATGTACTATTGGTATATACACTCCAATGATCAGCTCTTAGCAGCCCATGTGAGTCACCTAACACACGTGGGAACCATCATTTGGCAACTAGCATGAAATATCTCATAAAATTACAAAAATATGAGTAATCATTCATGACTTATTTACATGAAAACAAAATTACATATCCGTTATATCTAATCCATACACCAACGACCAAAAACACCTACAAACACTTTCATTCTTCAATTTTCTTCATCTAATTGATCTCTCTCAAGTTCTATCTTCAAGTTCTAAGTGTTCTGCATAAATTCCAAAAGTTCTAGTTTCATAAAATCAAGAATACTTCCAAGATTGCAAGTTTACTTCCAAGTTTTCTAAATCCATTCCAAGTAATCATCTAAGATCAAGAAATCTTTGTTACTTACAGTAGGTTATATTTCTAATACAAGGTAATAATCATATTCAAACTTTAATTCAATTTCTATAACTATAACAATCTTATTTCGAGTGGAAATCTTACTTAAAATTGTTCTCGTGTCATGATTCTGCTTCAAGAACTTTCAAGCCATCCAAGGATCCTTTGAAGCTAGATCTATTTTTCTCATTTCCAGTAGGTTTATCCAAGAAACTTGAGGTAGTAATGATGTTCATAACATCATTCGATTCATACATATAAAGCTATCTTATTCGAAGGTTTAAACTTGTAATCACTAGAACATAGTTTAGTTAATTCTAAACTTGTTCGCAAATAAAAGTTAATCCTTCTAACTTGACTTTTAAAATCAACTAAACACATGTTCTATATCTATATGATATGCTAAATTAATGATTTAAAACCTGGAAACACGAAAAACACCGTAAAACCGGATTTACGCCGTCGTAGTAACACCGCGGGCTGTTTTGGGTTAGTTAATTAAAAACTATGATAAACTTTAATTTAAAAGTTGTTATTCTGGGAAAATGATTTTTATTATGAACATGAAACTATATCCAAAAATTATGGTTTAACTCAAAGTGGAAGTATGTTTTCTAAAATGGTCATCTAGACGTCGTTCTTTCGACTGAAATGACTACCTTTACAAAAACGACTTGTAACTTATTTTTCCAACTATAAACCTATACTTTTTCTGTTTAGATTCGTAAAATAGAGTTCAATATGAAACCATAGAAATTTGATTCACTCAAAACGGATTTAAAATGAAGAAGTTATGGGTAAAACAAGATTGAATAATTTTTCTCATTTTTAGCTACGTGAAAATTGGTAACAAATCTATTCCAACCATAACTTAATCAACTTGTATTGTATATTATGTAATCTTGAGATACCATAGACACGTATACAATGTTTCGACCTATCATGTCGACACATCTATATATATTTCGAAACAACCATAGACACTCTATATGTGAATGTTGGAGTTAGCTATACAGGGTTGAGGTTGATTCCAAAATATATATAGTTTGAGTTGTGATCAATACTGAGATACGTATACACTGGGTCGTAGATTGATTCAAGATAATATTTATCGATTTATTTCTGTACATCTAACTGTGGACAACTAGTTGTAGGTTACTAACGAGGACAGCTGACTTAATAAACTTAAAACATCAAAATATATTAAAAGTGTTGTAAATATATTTTGAACATACTTTTATATATATGTATATATTGTTATAGGTTCGTGAATCAACCAGTGGCCAAGTCTTACTTCCCGACGAAGTAAAAATCTGTGAAAGTGAGTTATAGTCCCACTTTTAAAATCTAACATTTTTTGGATGAGAATACATGCAGGTTTTATAAATGATTTACAAAATAGACACAAGTACGTGAAACTACATTCTATGGTTGAATTATCGAAATCGAATATGCCCCTTTTTATTAAGTCTGGTAATCTAAGAATTAGGGAACAGACACCCTAATTGACGCAAATCCTAAAGATAGATCTATTGGGCCTAACAAACCCCATCCAAAGTACCAGATGCGTTAGTACTTCGAAATTTATATCATGTCCGACGGAGGATCCTAGAATGATGGGGATATTCTTATATATGCATCTTGTTAATGTCGGTTACCAGGTGTTCACCATATGAATGATTTTTATCTCTATGTATGGGATGTGTATTGAAATATGAAATCTTGTGGTCTATTGTTACGATTTGATATATATAGGTTAAACCTATAACTCACCAACATTTTTGTTGACGTTTAAAGCATGTTTATTCTCAGGTGAATACTAAGAGCTTCCGCTGTTGCATACTAAAATAAGGATAAGATTTGGAGTCCATGTTTGTATGATATTGTGTAAAAACTGCATTCAAGAAACTGATTTCGATGTAACATATTTGTATTGTAAACCATTATGTAATGGTCGTGTGTAAACAGGATATTTTAGATTATCATTATTTGATAATCTACGTAAAGCTTTTTAAACCTTTATTTATGAAATAAAGGTTATGGTTTGTTTTAAAAATGAATGCAGTCTTTGAAAAACGTCTCATATAGAGGTCAAAACCTCGCAACGAAATCAATTAATATGGAACGTTTTTAATCAATAAGAACGGGACATTTCATAAATACTCTCCAATGAGAGTAACAAAAATACCTCCTCCAATTATCCCCCCTTCCTGTATTCCTTCCACCATCTTAGACAAATAAAAACCAACACAGTAAGGGATATTAACAAAGCCTCTTGGGTCTCGAATACACTTTAGGTAAAATAAATCATGTAAGGTCAATTTTTCCTTGTTGAAACCTCTCTGTGTAATCGAGTTAGCCAAAAATCTATGAATTATACGAAGCTCGGCTCTGTTAATATGTAAGTAGGTATGTGTTCCTGCCCGCCCAAAAACATTATAATCTGACATACGCCTCCAGACGGCGTTCGCGTCAAAATTCCTATCTACCCTTTCACCACGATAAATCAAATTCATACAATCGGGTAGTAGTAATTCAGTGGGCGTATATATCTGCAAAGCCCTGGCCATATCCAGCATGGACATCCTGTACATCCTACGGCCAAGTATAAATATAAGAAAACTTCTATCATCTAATCTATCTACATCTACATTTAATGCTATAGTACTCATCAGCTCGACACACCATTCTTTATATACAGGCCTACGAATGGTGAATAAGCATTCCCAATCAGTAAAAGAAGAACTGTCATACCTTTGAATCAGTAGGAGTCTAACACGGTCAGCAAGTTGGACCCTTTCCAAAGGATTCCAATCAATTACCCTAGGCACCTCTACATCTTTCGTTACTAATTTGAATTTATTACTTTGATATGCTGGGTAATCTCTCCAGCTTCTGTCGAATCTCAGATTAGGATGCAATGTATGTTCAGGAATCGTTGGGTATTCTACTGGCGGATGCATCGGTACTACTATTAATTCATTATCAAACTGTAGCGGATCATAATAAGGTACATGTTAATCATGCTGATGTTGTTGTTCCTGTTGTGGTTCTTGTTCGGGTTCTGGCTCGTATTGCGGCTCATATTCTGGTTCAGGTTCTTGTTGTGGTTGTATAGATGATGATGAAGCACCAGCAGTATCGGTTTTCTGCAAAACACATTAAACACAAAATTTGTGCATCTAAATATGCATTAGTGTTAGCAAAATAACAACTTAAATTAACCACAATAACATGTTCAATCAAAATTAAACTTATACACATTTTCACATTTTTTTACAATTCTACACTTTTTCAAATAAGCACATATGAAAATGTATACAAAGTTCATAAGAATTTAACTCAAATAACATGTTAAAATAGTCATTACTAACAATTAAACAAGTCTCAAATGGAAATTATATCAAATTAATCAAGTTCATGAATTTTTAGACTTAAAAAGTCTACTTTAATCTCCAAAAATCATGTTTAGGATCAATGTTTGGATCATTTAGCTACCTAAACATGTTACACTACTTAATTTAGCAATAATTCATGACAAAAATCGGCCATAACCTGTTTATATCAAAAAGCCCCAAATTGCTCAAGAACACAAACCCTAGATTTCTAAAAATTTTGAAGTTTTTGGCTTCAAATCATGTTAAATAGCATCAATCTAGGTTATACATGCATAAAATACTAACAATTTAACTCTAATTATACTAGAAATTAACAAAATTACATTAGGTAAAATATTTGTAATTATCACAAAAACTAGCAAATTTATGAGTTTAGGGGTGTAATTTTTTTTTACCTTTTTGTTAAAGAATCCGAACCTAGGCATGATTAGAGCAAGAAATTTGACGAATTACGGTGAAAATTTGGTGAAATTTGGTGAGGATTTGAGAGATTTTCGTGTATGTGTGTGTGTATTGTGGAGAGAGCAGAGTAGCTCGCTGGGTTTTATCAATCTGGCCTGAAATCCAGCTCCATGCGATCGCATGGAGTTGCAGTTCAAAACCCATGCGATCGCATGGGTCTGGTATATTTTTTATAAAACCTTAAACTTTTTAAAACATATAATTAAATTAAATTTAAAAATTTGTTTCTTTTTAGGATGAGGGCGTTTCGGAACGATGTCCTAGTCCATCCCTCGACAAAATTTTAAAATTTGTCAATTTTAAGCGCAGTTTTAAAAGCAAAGGTTTTTGGGTTTTTTTAAATGTTTTTGGCATACTTTAATTCAATAAGATTAAAAATAATGATAATAAAAGTTCTCGTCCCTCCCTTGGGTAAAGCAATTTCGGTTCAATGACCTAGTCTTCAACTTACGACGAATTTTAAAAATCTTATTTTTAACTTAACGAAATAAAGTAAATTTTTGTTTTTAAATTCACACCAAACTTAAATTTAAAAATTAAAAATTTATATTAATAAAATTGAAAATTCACACCAAACTTTTATTATATTTTTGTTTTTATACATGCAAACTTATATTAAAAATAATAATTTTTCAAATATTTACAAACTTAAATATATTGATTTTAAAAAGTTTACAATAATAATTTAATATTAATTTTAAAAACAAAGTAAAAATAGAATTAAAAATATTTTTGGTCTTTTATCCTACTTTAATCAATCAAATATTATCAAAAATATACGCCTCTCTTTTCGGTAAAGTAATTTCGGTTCCATAACTTAGTTTAACTCATGACGAATTTTTGAAATATTTTGGGTTGAATGATTAAAGATATTTATACCTTAAGAATAAACGGTAAATTTCGCAGTGATGTAATAAATTTTTGTATGATATCAATAATTTCGGTCGCAAAACCTAATTTTATTGAATACCAATTTAATACTTTATAGCGAACGATTTAGCGTTTATTATCAAAAGGTTAAAAGTAATAAAAATAAAAACTGTACATACTTACCTGTGAAATAGAATTCTTAGTGACCTGTTTTAGCCCACTCATAAGATAGTCGGACTAATTGGTTTTCCATGGCTACATAGGCGTAACCTCGAGCATTCAACGTTTTTTCTTCGAAACATATGAACGGTCCATCTCCGCATAAAGTAACGAATTCGGTATTGGAATATGTCTGATTCGTCGAACATTTTCCTTCGTGTGACCATTTTCCGCATTTGTGACATCTTTCAAGGTGTCGTGCTCTTCTTTTCGCTGCGGATTTTGATTTTCCTTTACCAAAATGTAACTTATTATTTTCGTTTCTGGATTCTTTTCTTACTCCGTCCAATTTGCCTCTGATTAATGATACTTTTTTACTTGAAAGGGTGTCATTATTACGTTTAGTGATCAAAGCGTGTAGCATTAGACCATGGTTTAGTTCACAGGAAGTCTTCATCTCGTAAAACCTAAATAAAAATAAAAATTCAGAATGGAGGGAGAAGACTAGTTCTTTAGGGTCTGCTAGGGAAAGACCATTCGGATTCCATTCTCGAGAACTACACGAAAACAGAATATCTAACTCTAACAGAAATAAATATTACCCTAAAAAGATTCGAACCTCCCCACACTTAGTTGAAATTGTGATTAACTTCGTTGTCAACTTCCATAGGATCATGTACGTAATGTTTAACTCTGTGACCATTAACTTTAAATTCAATCCCATTTGAATTTATTAATTCTACTGTTCCGTACGGGAAAACTCTTTTGACTATAAATGGTCCAGACCATCTTGATTTCAATTTTCCAGGAAATAGCTTGAATCGTGAATTGAAAAGAAGAACTCTGTCTCCTTCTTTAAATTCTTTTGAACTTCTGATTCTTTTATCATGTCATTTCTTCGTTCTTTCTTTATAGATTAATGATTTTTCATATGCTTCATGTCTCAATTCTTCTAATTCGTTTAGTTGACTTAACCGTAGACGTCCAGATTCATGTAAATCAAGATTACATGTCTTCAAATCCTAAAATGCCTTGCGTTCAATTTCTACTGAAAGATGACATGCTTTTCCATAAACGAGTTTAAAAGGTGTGGTTCCAATTGGAGTTTTGTAGGCTGTTCTAAAAGCCCAGAGTGCATCCTCCAATTTCATGGACCATTCCTTTGGATTTGATCCTACGGTTTTCTCTAGAATACGTTTTAAAGCTCGGTTGGTATTTTCAACTTGTCCACTTATTTGTAGATGATATGCGGTGGAGATTTTATGAGTTACTCCATATCTTTTAAGAACTTTCTCAAGTTGATTATTACAAAAATGAGTACCCCGATCACTTATTAAAGCTTTCGGTGTTCCGAACCTTGCAAAAAGACATTTTAAAAAGTTGACTACAACTCGTGCATCGTTAGTTGGGAGAGGTTGTGCATCCGCCCATTTAGATACATAATCAATGGCAACGAGAATGTAGAGATTATTATGAGATTTTGGAAATGGACCCATAAAGTCAATACCCCAAATGTCAAATACTTCACATACTTGAATGACATTTTGTTGCATTTCATTACGTTGACTTATTTTTCCGGCCCTTTGACAAGCATCACAGGATTTGCAAAGAAGGTGTGCGTCTTTGAAAATTGTAGGCCAATAGAATCCAGCATCATAAAATTTTCTTGCTGTGAGTTGAGGCCCATAATGCCCTCCTGTTGGTCCTGTGTGACAATGGTTTAAGATTTGACTAGCTTCATCTCCGAATACACACCGGCGTATTATTCCATCGGGATAACTTTTAAACAAATGTGGATCTTCCCAGAAATAGTGTTTTATATCACTAAAGAATTTCTTTCATTTTTGGTACGATAATCCTTTTTCAAGGAATCCACATCCTAAGTAGTTTTCATAGTCTGCAAACCATGGAATTTCATTATAATCTATCTTCAATAGATATTCATCAGGAAAGTTGTCTTGTATGGCCGATTCATTTAGAACTTCTAATTCAGGATTTTCAAGACGAGAAAGATGATCAGCGGCGAGATTTTCTGCTCCCTTTTTGTCTTGGATTTCAATATCAAACTCTTGTAAGAGTAAGATCCAATGGATTAATCTTGGTTTGGCATCTTGTTTCGAAAATAGGTATCTAAGAGCAGAATGGTCGGTATAGACCACCGTTTTAGCTAGAACGAGATATGAACGAAATTTGTCAAAAGCAAAAACAATAGCAAGGAGTTCTTTTTCAGTAGTTGTGTAGTTCGTTTGTGCTCCTTGTAACGTCTTACTAGCATAATATATAGGTTGAAATCGTTTTTCAATCCTTTGTTCTAAAACGGCTCCCATTGCAAAATCACTTGCATCGCACATAAGTTCAAATGGTAGATTCCAATTTGGAGTTATCATAATCGGCGCATTAGTGAGTTTTTCTTTAAGAATATTAAAAGATTTGATGCATTCATCTAAAAAGATGAATGGAGCATCCTTTTCTAGGAGTTTATTCATAGGAGTGGCAATTTTAGAAAAATCTTTTATGAAACGTCGGTAAAAACCGGCATGCCCTAGAAAACTCCTAACTCCTCTAACATTGGTGGGATGTGGAAGTTTAGCAATTACATCTACTTTAGCTCTATCCACTTCAATTCCTTCCTTTGAGATTTTATGTCCAAGAACGATGCCTTCTTTAACCATGAAATGGCATTTCTCCCAATTAAGTACTAGATTTGATTGTTGGCATCTAATAAGCATTCATTCAAGATTAACTAGACATGATTCAAATGTATCACCGAAGACTGAAAAGTCATCCATGAAAACTTCCATGCATTCTTCTATCATATCGTGAAAAATCGCCATCATACACCTTTGAAAGGTTGCAGGGGCATTGCAAAGTCCAAATGGCATGCGTTTGTAAGCAAAAGTACCATAAGGGCACGTGAATGTGGTTTTCTCTTGATCCTCGGGTGCTATTGGAATTTGAAAATATCCGAAAAAACCATCAAGAAAACAATAGTAACTGTTTCCGGATAATCTTTCCAATATTTGATCAATGAAAGGTAAGGGAAAGTGATCTTTTCTGGTGGCGTCATTTAATTTTCTATAATCAATACAAACACGCCATCATGTTACAGTCCTAGCAGAAATAAGCTCATTTTTCTCATTTGTGATGACAGTCATGCCACCTTTCTTAGGTACGCATTGAACTGGGCTTACCCATGGACTATCAGAGATTGGATAAATTAAACCTGCATCTAGCAGTTTAATAATTTCTTTCTTAACAACATCTTGCATATTAGGATTTAGTCTTCGTTGGCGTTGCACATACGTTTTATGACCTTCTTCCATAAGGATTTTATGTATGCAATACGGAGGACTTATTCCTTTAATATCATGAATCTTCCATGTAATAGCTGGTTTATGAGCTTTTAGCACAGAAATGAGTTGAGATTTTTCATTTTCAGTAAGAGAAGACGATATTATTACAGGTAATTCAGATTCACCATGTAAATAAGTATATTCCAAATGGTTTGGAAGTGGCTTTAACTCTAATGTCGGTGGTTCTTCTATCGATGATTTATATCGATATCTTTCTTCTTCTTTTAGCATTTGAATTTCTTCTGTTGTTGGTTCATATCCATTAGTCATAAGTGTAGCTAACATTTCAGTTTCATCAATTGGTTCAGTTCCTTCTCCTAAAGAACATTCTCCTGTTCCTTGTAATTCTGGAAATTCTTCTAACAATTCTGCATGTGAATCTATAGTTTGAATATAATAACATGTATCATCTGCAGATTGCGGTTGTTGCATGGCTCTATCAACTGAAAAGGTAACACTCTCATCCTCTATACTTAGGGTCAGTTTCTTACCAAACATCTATTATTGCTTTGGCCGTGTTTAAGAATGGTCTTCCTAATACTAGAGGTACTCGAGAATCTTCTTCCATGTCCAGAATAACAAAATCTACTGGAAATACTAACGTACCAACTTTAACTAGCATGTTCTCCATTATCCCTCTAGGATATTTTACTGATCGATCGGCTAGTTGTATGCTTATTCGTGTTAGTTTCAATTCTCCAAGGTCTAGTTTAGTGTATAGTGAATACGGCATTAGATTTATACTAGCACCTAAGTCTGCCAATGCTTCTATTGAACTAAGACTACCCAGAAAACATGGAATTGTGAAACTTCCTGGATCTGATAATTTTTCTGGTATCTTATTCAACAGCACTGCTGAACAATTAGCATTCATTGTAATAGCCGAGAGTTCTTCCATTTTCTTTCTATTCGTGATTAGATCTTTCAAGAATTTAGCATATCTAGGCATTCCTGAAATTACATCAATGAAAGGAAGATTTACATTTATTTGTTTAAACATATCCAAAAATTTGGATTGCTCGGCTTCAAGTCTCTCTTTTCTCATTTTACTCGGGTAAGGAAGTGGTGGTTGGTATGGTTTAACATAAGTTTTAGCCTTAACTGTGTTATCTTCATTAACCTTTTCAACTACCGGTTCTTTTTTCTTATCTTGATCAGATTGTGGTTCTTGTGGAGTAGGAATAGAGTCATCAGAAATTAAGGTATTTCAGGTGGTTTAAGTGTGATACCACTTCTTGTGGTAATGGCTTTAGCTGTTTCATTCCGGGGGTTAGCATTAGTATCGCTAGGTAAACTTCCCGGTTTTCTTTCACCTATTAACCTTGCTAGGTTGCTCACTTCTTGTTCCAAATTTTGAATAGAAGCTTGTTGATTTCTAAATGCTTGAGCATTTTGTTCATTGGTTTGTTTCTGAGATGTGAAAAATTGAGTTTGAGATTCAACTAGCTTCGACATCATGTCTTCTAAATTTGGCTTTTTATCATCGGTTTGTGGTGGTTTATTTTGAAAAATAGGTCTTTGCTGATTGTAAGTATTGTTAGATACTTGTTGATTGCTAGGACCTTATTGGTTGTTGTATGGAACATTTTAGTTATAATTCTGATTTTGATTGTAGATTGGTCTTGGCGGTAGATAATTATTCTGATAATTATTTCCAGGCCTTTGGTTTATGTATGAAACATTTTCTCTTTGTTCCATTGTTAGTTCAATACTGAGACAATCTTTTGTCAAATGTGGTCCTCCACACTGCTCAAAACTAATTCGTATTGAGTGAATATCTTTAGTCATCTTTTCCATTCGTCTCTCAACAGCATCTATCTTTGCGGAAATGGAATCAAAGTCATGGCTAGAATCGGCTCTAGCTGCTTTAGATGATCTAACGATATCTTTTTCTTGGTGCCACTCATGTGAGTGGGAAGTAGTGTTATCAATAATTTTGTAAGCATCAGTTGCGGTTTTCTTCATAATGGATCCACCAGCTGCTATATCGATGTCTTTTCTTGTAGTGATGTCGCATCCTTGGTAGAATATTTGTACTATTTGACAAGTGTCTAAACCATGTTGCGGACATCCTCTCAATAGCTTTCCAAATCTTGTCCCAGCCTCATATAAAGTTTCATTTGGCTTTTGTGTGAACGTAACAATTTCTCCTTGAAGTCTCACGGCTTTAGATGTCGGAAAGAATTGTTTGAGAAATTTTTCAACTAAAACGTCTCATGTATCAATCGCCCCTTCAGGTAACGATTCTAACCAATCTTTGGCTTCTCCCTTTAAAGTCCAGGGAAATAACATGAGATATATCTGTTCATCCTCCACTTCTCGTATTTTAAATAGTGTACAGATCCTATTAAATGTACGAAGATGTTCATTTGGATCTTCCTTCAGTGCACCACTAAATTGGCATTGATTAGTTACCATATGTAGGATTTGTCCCTTGATTTCATAATCTGGCGCATTAATGTCAGGTTGAGTAATTGCGTGACCTTGGCCAGTGCGTTTAGCTCGCATTCGGTCTTCCATACTTAGAGGTTCCAGATTCTCCATTATCGAATTTGTTGAATCTGAATCACTAGAGGATTCTGATTTAATGGTTGGTTCCTCAACAATCTCTGTTTGAATGATTGGTGGTTCCGGAGGAAAGATTAGTGGTTCAGGATCTATGAATTATCCCTGAATATTCTCCGGATTCTCAATTGTGAGGTCGGGTTTAAAAAATGGATTATCTGAAATTTGAATTGGAGTACTTGGTCGACTGGATGACGATTCTAAAGAAAAATCAACGGCGACAATATTTGCTAGATGTCTTGATCGAGTTACAGGTGGTGAACGTACAAAAGGTGGTGAACATTTTGCTCGGTGCATTCACTGAATATCCTATTAGTTTTTAAAAAGAAAGAAAAATTATATAAGTTATCCAATTAATATACTTTTCTGATTTTGCCCACGTTTTGAATAGCCAAAAGATGTAGCAGAGGGGCAGGATTCGTTTGGTCTCAATATAATTGAGTACTGTTTGGCTCCAATAACCCGGTCCACGTACAAATCCAACTATTACTACGAACCAGAAAATTTTGATGTCTATCAATTTAACCACTTAAAATAATTTTTCGTTGAAATTTAAAGAAATTTTAGAGAAGAAATAGAAAATTCTATGTCCTAAAAACTAGAATGTCGAGAATTAAGAAAGAAAAAGAGTGCGTTGAAAAACGTCGAAAAATAAAAGGTCGAAAAATAAGCGTCAAAAAATTAAAATAAGAAAGTAGCTCGTCGAAACTTAAAAAGGAACTAAAAATTAAGAATTAAAAGATGCGTCTAAAAAATATTAAAGCTTAAAAGAAAAACTATATCCCAAAACGGCAATAACTTAAAAAGGTACTAAAATCTTAGAACAGCGTCGCAAAATTCTAAAGCACTTAAATCTTAGTATAAAGAAAAAAACACTTAAGGGATTTTATGGCAAATCCTAAAAATCTAAAAATAAAAATAACTATGGCAAAAACTATGACTTAAAACTAAATACGAACGAAAAATACAAATATTACGCTAAAAACGAACAAAATATAAAAAATATACTTAAATTTGTAAAAAGTACAATTTTTATAAAAATATTATTTTTATATTATTTATTTTATAAAACTATTAATTTTATAATTTATTAAAACAAATTAAACTAAATAAAACAAATTAAATAAAAACTAAACTAAATAATTAAATAATCTAAACCCTAATTAGGGTTATAATTAATAATAATTAATAATTATACCCCGTAATGATTGCTGTACGAGAATCAATTAGGGCGTGTCATAACCCCTCATGCGATCGCATGAAAATTTGCCTTCGGGCTCATGCGATCGCATGAAAGATTCTAACCAATCTTTTCTTGTAGTGATGTCGCATCCTTGGTAGAATATTTGTACTATTTGACAAGTGTCTAAACCATGTTGCGGACATCCTCTCAATAGCTTTCCAAATCTTGTCCAAGCCTCATATAAAGTTTCATTTGGCTTTTGTGTGAACATTAACAATTTCTCCTTGAAGTCTCACGGCTTTAGATGCCGGAAAGAATTGTTTGAGAAATTTTTCAACTAAAATGTCCCATGTATCAATCGCCCCTTCAGTTAACGATTCTATCCAATCTTTGGCTTCTCCCTTTAAAGTCCAGCGAAATAACATGAGATATATCTGTTCATCCTCCACTTCTCGTATTTTAAATAGTGTACAGATCCTATTAAAGGTACGAAGATGTTCATTTGGATCTTCCTTCGGTGCACCACTAAATTGGCATTGATTAGTTACCATGTGTAGGATTTGTCCCTTGATTTCATAATCTGGCGCATTAATGTCAGGTTGAGTAATTGCGTGACCTTGGCTAGTGCATTTAGCTCGCATTCGGTCTTCCATACTTAGAGGTTCCAGATTCTCCATTATCGAATTTGTTGAATCTGAATCACCAGAGGATTCTGAATTAATGGTTGGTTCCTCAACAATCTCTGTTTGAATGATTGGTGGTTCCGGAGGAAAGATTAGTGGTTCATGATCTATGAATTGTCCCTGAATATTCTCCGGATTCTCAATTGTGAGGTCGGGTTTAAAAAATGGATTATCTGAAATTTGAATTGGAGTACTTGGTCGACTAGATGACGATTCTAAAGAAAAATCAACGGCGACAATATTTGCTAGATGTCTTGATCGAGTTACAGGTGGTGAACGTACAAAAGGTGGTGAACATTTTGCTCGGTGCATTCACTGAATATCCTATTAGTTTTTAAAAAGAAAGAAAAATTATATAAGTTATCCAATTAATATACTTTTCTGATTTTGCTCACGTTTCGAATAGCCAAAAGATGTAGCAGAGGGGCAGGATTCGTTTGGTCTCAATATAATTGAGTACTGTTTGGCTCCAATAACCCGGTCCACGTACAAATCCAACTATTACTACGAACCAGAAAATTTTGATGTCTATCAATTTAACCACTTAAAATAATTTTTCGTTGAAATTTAAAGAAATTTTAGAGAAGAAATAGAAAATTCTATGTCCTAAAACTAGAATGTCGAGAATTAAGAAAGAAAAAGAGTGCGTTGAAAAACGTCAAAAAATAAAAGGTCGAAAAATAAGCGTCGAAAAATTAAAATAAGAAAGTAGCTCGTCAAAACTTAAAAAGGAACTAAAAATTAAGAATTAAAAGATGCGTCTAAAAAATATTAAAGCTTAAAAGAAAAACTATATCCCAAAACGGCAATAACTTAAAAAGGTACTAAAATCTTAGAACAGCGTCGCAAAATTCTAAAGCACTTAAATCTTAGTATAAAGAAAAAAAACACTTAAGAGATTTTACAGCAAATCCTAAAAATCTAAAAATAAAAATATCTATGGCAAAAACTATGACTTAAAACTAAATACGAACGAAAAATACAAATATTACGCTAAAAACGAACAAAATATAAAAAATATAATTAAAGTTGTAAAAAGTACAATTTTTATAAAAATATTATTTATTTTATAAAACTATTAATTTTATAATTTATTAAAACTAATTAAACTAAATAAAACAAAGTAAATAAAAACTAAACTAAATAATTAAATAATCTAAACCCTAATTAGGGTTATAATTAATAATAATTAATAATTATACCCCGTAATGATTGATGTACGAAAATCAATTAGGGCGTGTCAGAACCCCTCATGCGATCGCATGAAAATTTGCCTTCGGGCTCATGCGATCGCACGGGCTAGGGTTTCGGGCCACATCGGGCTCATGCGATCGCATGTTTATTATTTATTTTTTCTGTTTTATATTTATACAAAATATTTATATAAAACTTAAATTTTTACAAACTAAAATAAAAATAAAGAAACTTTATAAAACTTATATATTTAACAATCTCTTAAAAATATTTAAATTTTGTTTTTCTTTTTATATTTTGTATTTTTAAAACGTATTTTTATAAAAGGAAACTTAAAAATTAATAAAAATCTTTTTTTTATATAGCGTTGCGCTTTCGGTGTTTAAGCAAGAAAGTCCCCGGCAGCGGCGCCAAAAATACTTGATGTGTGCGAGGTGTACTAGGAAATAGTATTATTTTTACAACGAAATACTATTAAATACGATTCAATTTTACACAAGATATTTATTTATTTATAGAATGGATATACCTAAATCTTGCTACAACACTTATAGGCAGTGTACATAATCGTACAGTAGTGTAGTTTTTAGTAAGTCCGGTTCGTTCCACAGGGAAAATTAAACAAGCTTAACGCTATATTTTTAACTTATAATTGTAAAAATACAAAAATATATATAAGTAGTATTATTATTATTATAAAAGGGGGTTTTTACCGTTTAATGACCGGTTTGTCGATTTTAAAAATTTAGTTGCAATTAAAACCTAATGTAAAATACTAAAAATAAATACAACTTAATTTAAAGCGTAAAGTAAATAACGATAATGAAATTGCGATAAATAAAAATGCGATAAATAAAAAGTATGACAATTAAAGAGTACGATAATTAAAAGTGCAATTAAGTACAACGACAATAAATAAAAGTGCGATAATTAAAAGTGCAATTAAATACAATGACAATAAATAAAAGTACGATAATTAAAAGTGCAATTAAATATAAAATAAAGGAAATAAAATATGAAATAAAGGAATTATGCTTATTTTAACTTCCGTAATCATGATGTTTGACATGTTGTTTTTAGTTTATTCCCATGGGTTAATTGTCCTTTGTCCAGGATTATTCGATATGTCCATACGGATTTGTCCATAATAGTCCATCAGTCATAAATATAAAGTGCGAAAGTCTTCGTCAAATTATTCTTATTCCCGAAGTCAAATATTCCAACTAATTGGGGATTCGAATTGTAACAAGGTTTTAATACTTTGTTTAATGAATACACCAGGTTATCGACTGCGTGTAAACCAAGGTTTTACTACTTTGTTAACAATTACACCAATTACCCTTGAATGTAATCCACCCCTGTTCCAACAAGTCTATTAACTATTAATCCAGTTCCGTGTTCGGTAAAATGAACAATTATTGGTATTTATAGATATCCCGCCCACCATACCCAGTCAAGCGTATGTGGTTATATATAAATACGTCAAATTATAAGTCTATATATTAATTTAACGAGGTATCGTTTAGTTAATATAAAACCCATTAATAGCCCATAGTCTAATTTCCACAAGTGTCGTTCTATTATCCAAACCTCAATTATGGTACAAAGCCCAATTACCCAATTTTAATATTCAGCCCAACATCATGATTACTTCGGTATTAAATAAGCATAATAATAACTTAGCTACGAGACATTAATTTAAAAATAACATTAACCATAACTTACAGTGATTAAAAATAGCGTAGCGTTAGACGGACAGAATTTCGACTTATACCCTTACAACATTCGCTAACATACCCTTATTATTAGAATTTAAAATTAAAATTAAAATTAATATATATATATATATATATATATATATATATATCTTTACGTATGAATGAGAAGAGAAAAAGATGATGGATATTGAACTAAAACACGCGAATTTATAGTAATGTGGGCTGTCACCTACTGTCATGCGATCGCATGGCTTTTTGCCTTCCAGGCCATGCGATCGCATGGCCCCTTTTTCCAGCTCACAAGACTTTGTTTCTTTGCTTGCCGACGGTTTATAATAATATATATAATATATAAATAATTTTAAGAATTATTTAAATATTATATTATATTCGTGTGCATAGTTGACTTGTAATTTTTAGTCCGTTGCGTCGAGCGTTGAGAGTTGACTTTGGTCCCGGTTCCGGATTTTCGAACGTCCTTGCGTATAATTTAATATCTTGTACTTTGCGTTTCGCGTCTTGTACTCTTGTAATATTGAGACGTTTCTTATCAATAAATGAAACCTCTTTGATTGTACTTTGTACTTTTGAGCTTTTTGGTCGTTTGCGTCTTCAATTCGTCAAATCTGTCTTTTGTCTTCACCTTTTATTATTTAAACGAATATCACTTGTAAATAGAACAATTGCAACTAAAAGCTTGTCTTTCTTGAGGGATAATGCTATGAAATATATGTTTGTTTTTAGCATTATCAAACGCGTTTGATGGCTGTCCACTAACAGATACATATAAACTAGTATTTTAATAGACTAATTAGGCTTGAAGTGTAACGATTGATGAGGAGTAAGAACTATAGCGAAAAGTAGGTGATGATAATTAATAGTTGATGATGACGTTAAGTATGATGTATTATTGATAGTACGATAGACGGGATGATACATGAAATCATGAGGTTAATGGAGATGATATACGGGCTACTACTACTAATCCATTCCCTTGTTGGACTAAATAGTTTTAGGCTTTTAATTTACTTTTGGGCCAGTATATAGAGGTATTGGCAAGCCCATAATAAACGATGAACCGCTGCTATAGATTTATGTATTTTTTTTTATGTTTCCAGCTTCATGAGTCGATTGCTGTTTCAATTGTTTTACTAACTCAACCGTAGGGTAGAGTTATAAATTGGATAGAGCAAATACGACAATTAGGATGGTGCTAGAATGATGATGATCTGATTAGTTATGATAATGATGATATGAAGAGGATCGATATTCATGATCATGATAATTGATGATCGATAATGCTAAAAACGAACATATATTTTATAGCATTATCCTTCAAGAAAGACAAGCTTTTAGTTGCAATTGTTCTATTTACAAATGATATTCATTTAAATAATAAAAGGTGAAGACAAAAGACAGATTCGACGATTTGAAGAGGCAAACGACCAAAACACTAAAGAGTACAAAGTACAATCCAAGTGGTTCAATTTATTGATGAGAAACGTCTTAAAAGTTACAAGAGTACGAGCCGCAAAATGCAAAGTACACGATATTAAATTGTACGCAAGGACGTTCGAAAATCCAGAACTGGGACATGAACCAACTATCAACGCGCGACGCAATGGAGCTAAAATTACAAGTCAACTATGCACACGAATATAATATAATATATAAATAATTCTATAAATTATGTATATATTATATTTATATTAAAAACTGTCGGCAAATAAAAAAACAAAAGTGTGTGAGCTGTCCCGGGGGCCATGCGATCGCATGGCTTGGAAGCACAAATTCCATGCGATCGCATGGCAGCTAAAGTCAGGCCAGGTCTATAAATTGTAACGAATTCAGCCGAATTTATGTACACCTTTTATCAACTATCTCTCTCACTCTCTGATATATATTTATATTTATATTTTAATAATTTTAATATTAAGTTAATAATAATAAGGTTATAGTGGTGAATGTTTTAAGGTTTTGTAAGTCGAAATTCTGTCCGTGTAACACTACGCGATTAATACTCATTGTAAGTTATGTTCAACCTTTTTAAATTAATGTCACGTAGCTAAGTTATTATTATGTTTATTTAAGCCGAAGTAATCGTGATGTTGGACTAAATATTAAGACTGGGTTATTGGGTTTTGTATCATAATTGGGGTTTGGACAAAAGACCGACACTTGTGGAAATTGGACTATGGGCTATTAATGGGCTTTATATTTGTTTAACTGAATGATAGTTCGTTAATTTAATATAGAGATTTACAATTTGAGGTAATTATAAATAACCACATACACTCGATCAGACACGATGTGCGGGATATTTATAAATACTAATAATCATTCATTTGACCGGACACAGGGATGGATTAATAGTCAATGGACTCATTAAAATAGGGGTGGATTACGTACAAGGACACTTGGCGTAATTGTTAACAAAGTATTAAAACCTTGGGTTACATGCAGTCGATATCCTGGTGTGATTATTAAACAAAGTATTAAGACCTTGTTACAGTTTAAGTCCCCAATTAGTTGGAATATTTGACTTCGGGTATAAGGATAATTTGACGAGGACACTAACACTTTATATTTATGATCGATGGACTGTTATGGACAAAAACCAGATGGACGTATCGAATAATCCAGGACAAAGGACAATTAACCCATAGTAATAAATTAAAATCAACACATCGAACATCATGATTACGGAAGTTTAAATAAGCATAATTCTCTTTATTTTATATCTCATCGCACTTTTATTTACCGTCATTTTATTTATCATCATTTTAATTATCGCACTTTTATTTATCGTCATTTACTTTATGCTTTAAATTAAGTTATATTTATATTTAATATTTTACATTAGGTTTTAATTGTGACTTAAGACATAAAATCGACAAACCGGTCACTAAATGGTAAAAACCCCCCTTTTATAATAATAATAATACTACTTATATATATATTTATACAAATACAGTTTAAAATAAATATAGTGTTAAACTTAGTTGTATCCCTGTGGAACGAACCGGACTTACTAAAAACTACACTACTCTACGATTAGGTACACTGGCTATAAATGTTGTAGCAAGGTTTAGGTATATCCATTCAATAAATAAATAAATAACTTGTGTAAAATTGTATCGTATTTAATAGTTTTTTGTAGCAAAATATAATCTATTTCGTATACTACCCAGCACACATCCATGATGATGAATATTGATGGAGATGATATTAGGATTTTGGATTATGATTATATAGATGGTAGTTAATGGTGTATCCTATCGTATACACACATAAAAGGCATAATAGTTGCATAAAAGTAGCATCAGGAAGGCTGGAAACAACAGTTTTGTGGAATTATCCGTCCAGCGTTCTCCGCTGAACAGGCTGCTCCGTCATGCGTAAGCCCTGAAGGCCGCCTAGCGCGTAAGATTGTAAAAATTTAATATATAACTATATTTTCAAAATCTAAGATTGTAAAAATATCAGTATTTTAATGAAATTTTGTTTTATGTTTTTTAAATTTAAGTTTGGTGTGAATTAAAAAAAAAATTTAATTTATTTCATTAAGTTAAAATTTTGATATCTAAAAATTCGTCGTGAGTTGAAGACTAGGTCGTTGAACCGAAATTGCTTTACCCGAAGGCGGGACGAGAAATTTTATTATCATTATTTTTAATCTTATTGAATTAAAGTATGCCAAAAACATTTAAAAAACCCAAAAATCTTTGTTTTTAAAGCAAACGCTTCAAAATGACAAATTTCAAAATTTAGTCGAGGGACGAACTAGGTCAACGTACCAAAACACCCTCATTCTAAAAAGAAACAAAATTTTAAAATTAAATTAATTAAGTGTTTTACAAGATAAAGGTTTTTATATAAAATAAAATAAAAAGAGCCTGGACCCCATGCGATCGCATGGGGTTTACACAGCCAACCCATGCGATCGCATGCGCTAGAAATGCTGGGCAGAATCAAAAAGGCCACGAACTGGTCTCCTGTCTCATTACACCCACATACACAAACACGAACACACACACACAAAAATCACTCTAAAATCTCCAATTTTTCACCAAATCTCTCCAAATTTCGTTCTATAATCATGTCTTTTCTCAGATGGAGAAGCAGAAAGGTAAAAATTTCACCCCTAAACTCCTAAATTTCCTAATTTTTGTGATAATTTTAATTAATTGCAATAATCTTAGTTTGATAATTTCTAGTGTAATTAGAGTTAAATTGTTAGTATATTATGCATGTATAACCTAGATTGATGCTATTTAACATGATTTGAAGCCTTAAACTTCAAAATTTTTAGAAATTTAGGGTTAGTGTTCTTGAGTAATTTGGGGCTTTTTGATATAAACAGGTTATGGCCGATTTTTGTTATGGATTATTGGTAAATTAAGTAGTGTAACTTGTTTAGGTGGCTAAATGATCCAAACTTTGATCCTAAACATGATTTTTAAGCATTAAAGTGGACTTTTTAAGTCTAAAATTCATGAACTTGATTATTTTGATATAAATGTCATTTGAAAGTTGTTTAATTGCTAGTAAAAGGTTATTTTAACATGTTATTTTAGTTGAATGCTTATGAACTTTGTATACATTTTCATATATGCTTATTTGAAAAATTTTAAAATTGATAAAAATATGAAAATGAGTATAAGTTTAATATGGATTAAACATGTTATTTTAATTGTTTTAGATTGTTATTTTGCTAACACTAATACATATTTGGATGCACAAATTTTGTGTTTAATGTGTTTTGCAGAGAAATACAGATACGGACGGTGCATTATCGTCTAGACGACCTGAACAAGAACCTGATCAAGAACCACAACCGGAATCACAACCTGAACAACAACAACATTATAATCAACACGTGCCAAACTATGACCCAGAACCACAATTTTTTATTGCCTACGTAGTATTTCCAGTTCACCATGTAATAGAACACTCGAGAATTCATGAAGAGGAGTTACACCCCAATCTAAGGTTTGATAGAAGTTGGAGAGATTACCCGACGTACCAAAGTAATAAATTTAAGCTTTGGACCAAAAATGTAGAAGTACCAAGGGTACTAGATTGGGAGCATTTGGTAAGGGTCAGCCTAGCTAACTCAGTTAGACAGTATCTAATCCAAAGGTATGGCAGCTCTTCTTTTACTGATTGGGAACGTTCATTTCCCACTCGTAGGCCTGTATATAAGGAGTGGTGTGTTGAGCTAATGAGTACTATAGCCTTAAATAAGGATGTAGATAGGTTAGACGATAAGAGTTTTCTTAGGTTTTTACTTGAAGGTAGGATGTACATGATGTCTATGATAGATATGGCTAGAGCTTTACAGATTTACACCCCCACTGAATTATTATCACCTGATTGTACAGCTTTAATTTATCACGGTGAGATGGTAGATAGAGATTTTGACTCTAACGCCGTATGGAGGCGTATGTCAAATTTTAATGTTTTTACACGGGGAGGAAGACACTCCTATTTAGATATTAATAGAGCCGGGCTCCGTATAATACATAGATTTTTAGCTAACTCGATTACACAAAGAGGTAAAAACAAGAAGAAAATGACTCTAAACGATTTATTTTACCTTAAGTGCATTCGAGACACTAGAGGCTTTGTTAATATTCCCTACTGTGTTGGGTATTATTTGTCCAAAGTTGTGGAAGGTATACAGGACGGGGGAATAATAGGAGGAGGTATTTTTGTTACTCTCATTGGAGAGTACTTAGGTATAGATAGGGAACACGGGGGTCCAATGATGGTAGTTGAGGAACAAACCGATACTATAGGTTTGCAGGTATTTCAGGGTGCAAAGGTACTAAAACGGAGGAATAATATGCCAATACCATATCATGGCACCCATCCACAGGTAGAGAGGGGTTCGGATGAGGAGATGGAAGAAGCAGATGACATCAGGGATGTCGTTAAGGATTGTTTTACTGACGTTTTCCAGCGTATAGATGAGGTGGAAATGAGTAGTGAGGATAGGCATCGTCAGTATGAGCAGTGGCAAGCCGCGAATGTGTATGAGACTTCCAGGCGATGCCAACACGATAGATGGCAAGTTCATCATCACCAAATCATGAGCCAGCTATCATATCAGATACCAAATAACTACCTCCCGACTCGACCTGCTTACTATCCACCACATCAGCCCGACATGCGACCACCCTTTGACCTGTACGACCCCAACCAAGCCTACCAGAACACCTATCACCAACCATGAAACCCGAGCGATGATATGAACTGGAACCCCTATCCAAATCAATAGTGTTCCATTGGTGATGTCTTATCTTTTATTATTTTTATCTATTTATGTTAAACATTTAACATTTTGATACTTTTATGTAATATTTAACATTTTTATTATTGTATACTAATATTACATTTTTGTAAATTGAAAGTGGGATATTAAGTCCCATTTCAAATTGCTATGCATGTTTATATTTGTATTGTATGTATTTTATCTCATGTACACAACAGGGTAAAACAGCGCATTTTCAAAGACTGACATTAAGTTCAGCAAAAGCAACTAATTTTGACGACAAGATGTAAAATATATGTGAAATAACAACTGCAGGAATGAAAAAATGATGTGCACCATTTATCATTCAATACAAACAACAATATGTTTGGAAACTTTGGTAAAATTTAATCATTTTTCAATGCTAATCACCCTCAATAATTTAAATTGCTACCGATTTCTTGCAAATGAGGGCATTGCAAGATCTTAAGTGTGGGAAGGGATTAAATTCTTTCAGTTTTAAAATTTTTTGACTTATACACTTGGTTTAATAGCCACAGTTAAACTTTAGTAGTAACGCAGTAGTTATATTAGAATCTAGTGCTCTCTGATAATAAAGAACAGCCCTAGTCTTATATACTGACTACCCACTTCTAGTAAAAAAATTTAAAAATTTTTAACTAAATGAACTCAAAATCATGTTTATACATATTTATGAACGATAAAACTAGGTGTTAACACCGAAATTATTGTTACCTTGGAAAGGACATAAATTGAGAAACGACCCAAAACGCTTGAATTCATTTAAATTGGAATAGAAAAGAATAAAAAGGCAAAGAAAGAAAAATAAAAGTAAAGTGTGGGAAAAATTACCAAGTTATTTAGAACATATATCACATATTTTTGTACAAATAATTGAAGATACTTTTGTTTTGGACAATATTAATCAGTTTTACCCAGATTATTGTAATATAAATGGAATTTAAAAGGAAGTAAAGTCTTCCGAGAAAAAGACACGCGCTTCTTGATTTAGGTCAGGAAGTTGTCATCTAGACCAGTTGTAGAGACTACGAAAAACCTTGAAAAGTTTTCTTGAAAATCAGCTGGAAATCCACGGACCTCAGCATCAAACAGGGTCGCCAAGTAGTCAGACTTATCCTAACCATGAGAGAATTTGTCTCGTACAATGGGGGGGCACCATGCAAATTAGCTTATAAGACTAATGAATCAGATCCCCAGAAAGGATAATCTCCTTAAAGATCAAAAATCAGCTTTTAAGCCTGATATTACTCAATCCTTGAGATTGATCTTAAAGATTGAGAATTCAAACTCATGGAATTCGATGATATCTAAACTCGAGCTTGAACGAGAAAATATTTTGATCAAAATTACAAACCGATTTGTTTTCTGAAAACCCATTTTCAATGCGTTCATTACCATTGAACGTAAAATCCTAGGAATTCACCTGAAATTCATTAGGTCACCTGAACCAAATCGGGTGTCAACCGTAAGAACTGTGATTATATTACATTGGTCGAAGATAGGACCTTGTGCCAGACCGAAAAACTATAGGATGATCTTTACTATTGCTCCTAAAAAGGATAGTAATTGCATCCGACACGATATAGACCATAATCAAAAGCATGTCATTAGACATTGCCTTAACAGTTACTTGTTCAACACTTTCCTTTACAACCGGACGGTAGTTTACCAAAAGGTAATATACGGAGCAAGTATACTGGACGTGTTGCTTTCCTAATAAAAGGTTAGCAAGTGGGTGACACAAAAACGTAAGTTTTGAGCTAAAATTTTCAAATCTGAAACCCACAAAACCCACAAAAACATTTTGCAAACACCGGTGAAGGGTTATTCCGGAAAACTTATCTAGGGTAAAAGCTAGATTGAATTTTCAAAAGATCAAATGTTTTCATAAAGATCCAATTTCCTAAAGGATCTAAATTTTTATAGTCATGTGGGACTGTAAACCACATCGTTACTATCATTGTTCATACCGCCATATTAAAATCACTGATGTATAAAGTGTGAAGAATAAAGAAGTGATTCTAGTAAAGTTATATTCAAGTTTTATATTGCTTGAGGACAAGCAACGCTCAAGTGTGGGAATATTTGATAATGCTAAAAACAAACATATATTTCATAGCATTATCCTTCAAGAAACACAAGCTTTTAGTTGCAATTGTTCTATTTACAAGTGATATTCGTTTAAATAATAAAAGGTGAAGACAAAAGACAGATTCGACGATTTGAAGACGCAAACGACCAAAACGCTAAAGAGTACAAAGTACAATCTAAGTGGTTCAATTTATTGATGAGAAACATCTTAAAAGTTACAAGAGTACGAGCCGCAAAATGCAAAGTACAAGAAATTTAATCGTACGCAAGGACGTTCGAAAATCCGGAACCGGGACATGAACCAACTATCAACGCGCGACGCAACGGAGCTAAAATTACAAGTCAACTATGCACACAAATATAATATAATATATAAATAATTCTATAAATTATTTATATATTATATTTATATTAAAAACTATCATCAAATAAAAAAACAAAAGTGTGTGACCTGTCCCAGGGGGCCATGTGATCGCATGGCCTGGAAGCACAAATTTCATGCGATCGCATGGCAGCTAAAGTCAGGCCAGGTCTATAAATTGTAACGAATTCAGCCGAATTTATGTACACCTTTTATCAACTATCTCTCTCACTCTCTGAAATATATATTTATATTTATATTTTAATAATTTTAATATTAAGTTAATAATAATAAGGTTATAGTGGTGAATGTTTTAAGGTTTTGTAAGTCGAAATTCTGTCCGTGTAACACTACGCGATTAATACTCATTGTAAGTTATGTTCAACCTTTTTAAATTAATGTCTCGTAGCTAAGTTATTATTATATTTATTTAAGCCGAAGTAATCGTGATGTTGGACTAAATATTAAGACTGGGTTATTGGGTTTTGTACCATAATTGGGGTTTGGACAAAAGACCGACACTTGTGGAAATTGGACTATGGGCTATTAATGGGCTTTATATTTTTTTAACTGAATGATAGTTCGTTAATTTAATATATAGATTTACAATTTGAGGTAATTATAAATAACCACATACACTCGATCGGACACGCTGGGTGGGATATTTATAAATACTAATAATCGTTCATTTGACCGGACACGGGGATGGATTAATAGTCAATGGACTCATTGAAATAGGGGTGGATTACGTACAAGGACACTTGGCGTAATTGTTAACAAAGTATTAAAACCTTGGGTTACATGCAGTCGATATCCTGGTGTGATTATTAAACAAAGTATTAAGACCTTGTTACAGTTTAAGTCCCCAATTAGTTGGAATATTTGACTTCGGGTATAAGGATAATTTGACGAGGACACTCGCACTTTATATTTATGATCGATGGACTGTTATGGACAAAAACCAGATGGACGTATCGAATAATCCAGGACAAAGGACAGTTAACCCATATTAATAAATTAAAATCAACACATCGAACATCATGATTACGGAAGTTTAAATAAGCATAATTCTCTTTATTTTATATCTCATCGCACTTTTATTTACCGTCATTTTATTTATCGTCATTTTAATTATCGCACTTTTATTTATCGTCATTTACTTTACGCTTTAAATTAAGTTATATTTATATTTAATATTTTACATTAGGTTTTAATTGTGACTTAAGACATAAAATCGACAAACCGGTCACTAAACGGTAAAAACCCCCCCTTTTATAATAATAATAATACTGCTTATATATATATTTATACAAATATAGTTTAAAATAAATATAGTGTTAAACTTAGTTGTATCCCTGTGGAACAAACCGGACATACTAAAAACTACACTACTCTACGATTAGGTACACTGCCTATAAATGTTGTAGCAAGGTTTAGGTATATCCATTCAATAAATAAATAAATAACTTGTGTAAAATTGTATCGTATTTAATAGTTTTTCGTAGCAAAATATAATCTATTTCGTATACTACCCTGCACACATCAATGATGATGAATGTTGATGGAGATGATATTAGGATTTTGGATTATGATGATATAGATGGTAGTTAATGGTGTATCCTATAGTATACACACATAAAAGGCATAATGGTTGCATAAAAGTAGCATCAGGAAGGCTGGAAACAACAGTTTTGTGGAATTATCCATCCAGCGTTCTCCGTTGAATAGGCTGCTCCGTCATGCGTAAGCCCTGAAGGCCGCCTAGCGCGTAAGCCCTAGCCGGAGAACGTCACCTTCAGTGTAAATTTTGGATCACAAGTAACAGAACGTATCATCATCTGACACGTGTCCCCGAACAATCTGGTGGATCTGACACTATAAATAAACCCCTTGGGTCGTCATTTTACACAGTTCAGATATTCTGACAACTTTGAGAGCTGAGACTTCACTCTTCTCTCTCTCTCTCTACTTTCTCTCACTAGAAGTCATCCGGCTAGCACTTTTACGCTCTATGAATGACAGATTGATTAAGCCACCCCACAAGTTTCTACACTTGTGAACCGGGTCTGCAGGGATTATTTCCCAAGGGTAAACATCAATCGGCAACACTCCGCCCTCCTAAAGCTAGATAACTTCTAGTATTTTTTTGACACACTAAGCCTTACCTCATAAGGAAATAGGTGTTAACAATGGCTCCATCCACTAATGCAAAGAACACACGAAACGGAAAAGGAACAAAAACAACTGAAGCTCCATTTGTACTTGAAGCAGTCAATAATCCATCAACTGACGACATGATAACTGTTGAAGATGTACCTGTTCCGCCACTAGATGGTACGATTGAAGAAATAGTTGCTGAAACTGCAGAAAGGCTTAAGCATTTGGCAACTAATTCGGAGAAAAGGCCAGTAATCAAAGAAACGACAACTAAAAGTGCAGAAAGACTTCCAAATTTTGTTACTAATCCAGAGCGACGACCATTGATGCAACCAAGGCGATGTCCATCATTTATACCTTTTCGGCAGCTGGCGGATGGCAAAGATAAGCAAATCATGAAAAGGCAATCTATATCAAAGTACAGGTTGTCTAGACTACTTGATAAGTTGGGCAATCTTATTGACGACTCTGAAGATGATAATGATTTGAGCTATGTTAATAATGATTCTGATGATAAGGTTGATGGCAGAGATGAGTTCATGTCTGAGAAGCAGGCAGTGTTGCTTTTAAATGACATCCTTAAGCAGACAGCTTCGGCAAAGTATAAGCAACGTTTAGCGTAGCCCGCCGTCCATGCTGTGGCTGTAGATAATTTCTTCGCCCTCATTACTAGAGAGCAAGCTACAAAGCCACCAGCTATGGCAGAATCCACTCAGTGTTTCATTGATCGAATTGCCAACTATTCGTTGCCCAGAAATCTTGGCATACCGGCAATTGGAGTTTATGATGGTACAACAGATCCTGAGGATTTCCTCACCATGTTTGAAGGCGCTATGAGGTTGCAGCATTGGGATGATGAGGTAGCTTGTCATATGTTTCCAATGGTGCTGCAGAAAATGGCAAGGGAATGGTTTGCTAGCTTGCCGCCAAGAAGCATCACCAGTTATTTGGATCTCCGTGCAAAGTTTGTTATGTAGTATCAAAACCTTCGAAGCTGTACTTTGACACATCTTGATGCACATGAGATCACAATGCATCACAATGAATCCTTGAGTAATTTCATGAAGCGATACACACTTGAAGCACAGAAGATACCTGATTGTCCAGAATCTCAGCTAGTATCTGGTTTTATTTTTTGTCTGGATCAGCGACGGTTTAGTGCACTTGTTCATGCGTTAAGGTATGACTTGCCAAAAACTCTACATCAGGCATTGGAAGTTGCACAGAAGCATGTTCGAGCCGGTGAGCGGGGGATGAATAAGTTTGACGGCAGCAGCAGTAGCAAACCGCACAACGGAGGGCGGTACTTTGACAGAAATCAGAGGAGGAATGACAATTCCAATGGCGGATAGAGAGGCAACAATCATCCCAATGATTTTCATCACAATAGAAGGCCAATAGAGAGGCATCCGTTGATAATGGCGCTGACTAAAACTCCAAAAGAGATTCTTTTCACTGAACCAATCCGGACCACTTTCAATCCGCCGGCACCCATGGAGGAAAGAGAGGGTCCAAAAAGTGAACTATGGTGTGACTTTCATGAAGCATGGGGTCATGATACAGATAATTGCAAATCCTTGATGAGAGAGATCATCGCAAAGATCAAAGTAGGAGAGTTAAACCACTTGTTGCCAGGCAAACAATACAGGAGGAATGATCCTCGCAGGAAATTTGGATGGCAAAAGAATGATGGTGGAAGAGGTCGTCGAGGAGATAACAAAAGAAGGGAAGAGCATGGCGGAGGAGATAACAGAAACTAGTACGGAAACCAGATCACGGAGCGTGAGTCAACTCCAGACGTTGTAATCAAAATGGTTTGGTTGAATGGAAGTCACTATGAGGACGGTGAGCAGTCGGATAACATTGTTGATAGCTGGAGATATGCTCCAATTGTTTTTCAACCAATTCAAAATTGGGCTTTGTCCGTTCAGCCAGTGGTCATTTCAGCAGAAATTGCAAACAAGTTCATCATTCATATTTACACAGATACAGGCAGTGAAGCTGACATCATTTATTAGCATTGTTTCAAGGCTTTTCCAAGGCATGTGCAGGTAAGAGCAAGGCGGACGAGTTTGAAGGTTTCAGGGCTAACAGGAGCGCCAGTAAATGCAATGGGAAGAGTTCATTTGGAGGTCGTTTTGGGAATATTTCCACTATTGAGAACCAAAACAATCGATTTCACTATTCTGGATGGCAACTCTCGATTTAATGTCCTTTTTGGACGGGCAGCGTTAGCTAAACTTGGAGCGATAACATCAACGGCTCATGCAGAGATTAGATTCCCAACTCCGAATGGAGTAGCCGCCATACACTCACAGTATGTGGCACCAACAAGGGAACGGTCCACATTTGCATGCTTACCAGAAGGCAATATGAATCCGAGGAGGCGTAATCGGTTGTTCAGTAAGGATGAGGTTCAGGAGTTCTTTATAGCATGATCATGTGTTCAGGCCGGACAGCGCTAGGCGCTTGGCGTTTGAAGAAACAATTTCCAGCATTTTATCAAGAGCAAAATTTATCATTTCAATAAGAGCAGTTTGTTAGCATTTCTGAAGAACAGAATTTATCAATTTACTGTAGACCATTGTGGTCATCATTGCAGTGCATATGTTTTCAATTGCATACACTAAACGTTCATGATGTACTAATTAGGCTTGATCCACCTAAATTCGTCATCAATTGTTTATGTATTGCACAGTACTAATCAATAAAATTTTATATTTTTTCTTATGCAAAGTGCTGCCTGTGACAAATGTAAAACATTACATTTATATCCTGCCCTCAGAAGGAGAGTATTTTTATACCTCCGATGGCGGAAGCTTTTGTGCCGGCCAGCAGAGGCACAAGGGATCGGCTAGAAAACGTTAAAGTTTTACTAGAACGCACCGAGGCAAAATACAAAACTCAGATACTTGTCATGACAAACATTATAAAAACTTACTTCACAGAACGAAAGAAGTTTATATCTTATGAAGGCCAAACTATATTAACAATTCTTCCTCATATGTTTTATGACGGAAGGCGTATGACGGACAGGTCACTAACTCATAACTAATATTTATGCAATGTTACAAAAATTCTTCCTCATATACATTATGACGGAGGGCGTACGGCGGAAAGATTATTTTATAATCACTCTTTAAACACACTTCATAACTATTCCTCATTAATTTGATGACGGAATGTATATAACAAATTACAAATGTCCTACAGCATGTTTAAAGACATAATGTTTGCAAAGCGAATTTTTTAAACGTTGCTCATTCAGCTGAAGTTAACAGTGCAAAACATCCAAAAATGAATTACCTTAAATACTTGTCTAAGTGCTTCGCTCAGTTATACAGTGTACAGTTGTACGTAACAAATTTATTATATGCTTCAGTGCATCACAGATTTGTTCTAAGCAGGAAACAACAAAATAATTGGAACAAGTATGTAAGAAGATACAATCATTAAAGCAATATATATTTATGGTATTCAAGTTATCAATGTTTATTACAAACGGTTGCTCATCAAATGGTTACAAGTTTATGAAAATTCAACATTGAACACATCCTGAGCAGAGGACTCCTCTCTGCTGCATACTTCATCATAAATATCTATCTTCAGATTGATCAATCTGTCTCTAGCTTCATCAACCTTCTCCAGGGTTCCAGGAGGCATCAGATTCGTAATAGCAGCAGGGAGAGACTTGTTTGGAGCAAGGCGTCTAGTCAATTTGTATGTCACATCAGTAATAGCATGGGTGCGTATAGCATCAACATAATCATTGTAGGAATTCCCCACAAGACTGGATCCAAGCACCTTCGATATCAAACCCGGTATACCCTTCTTAAGCTCCGCAAAATTACCCTCGCCTTCCTCCACCCTCCAGAGAAGCTCAGCAGATTTCTCCCTCAACTCCTTCTCCAGCTCGCTTACTTTCACCTGCTCCTCCTCAAGTCTTTTCTTCTCAGCATCCTTTTCCCCTTGCAGAGCAACAGCGGCATCTTGAGCACTTTTTAGCTCAACTTCTCTAGCCTTTATTGTTTTCTGAGCGTCACTTAGGGCACACTCAGCATCAGCAGCTCTCTTACGAGCATTTGCACCTTCAGCTATATCTTTACGGGCTATAGCAAGAATAGACTCTTGATGCCTCTGCAGTTGCAGAACGGATTCTAGATGGTTAGTCAACAGTACATGAGCTGCAGCAGTTGACTCCCTAAGTTGGTCAGAGCGGAGAGCGGTGAAATATGGTTTTAGCTCAGGGATGGCATAACCCTGTAGAAGAAAAAATTTTAAGCAACTCACATAAATAAATTGCAAGCATATACATGAAGGAAGTTTTATCATTCATACTTGAAGAAGAGTTGAAAATTCTTTGTCCTTAGTAGTAGGATTCTCAATTTTCACCTACAATGTCCTTACATGAGCTGGAAGGGATGGCTCTTGTACATTAGATGAGGTGATCGGAGGGATAGTAGAGCTAGGATGTGGAGAATGATAGGAGGCGTCGTCCTCCGTCCTTGAATCATGGAATTCGGATTCATTAAAAGGATCAAAGTTTGGGTCAGGAGTTTTCAGACCCTTATCACTTTCTCCTTCAAGGTTCTCCTCCGGCCTCCGCTTACTGCCTTCAGTAGCCTTTCCTTGGCTGTCGTCAGATTTTGCTAAAATCACTAACAGAAACAAATTAGCATTATGAACAAGTATAACAGTTATGAGCAGAGACATGTGCATTATCAAGAAAGAGAGCAGAATGGACATACTTCTTCTGAGTTTATGCTTTTGGCCCCCCCTCTGTACTTTTCACCCTCTTAGAGCCTATGCTCTTCTTCCTTGTCTTTTGGGTTGGAGGGGGGTGGGGTTTGTTTCACCCGTGATATCAATCGAGCCTGATTTCTGCTGCTCGGCGGTGGTGGTGTCATCTACTATTCGTTCAGTATCTGTCTGTTCAGATCCAGACTCAGTATCAGAACTGCTAACAACGACTTCTTCACCCTTTTCTATAGCAGCAGCATCAGCAGCAGCCTTAGCTTCAGCTGCAGCTCTCTCTGCCTCTAGCTCTTCAGCAGTTTTGTCACGAGCAGTGACCTCCACTTCATCATCAAGATCGACAGATAAAAGTGCAGAACGAACCTGCATCACGGAGTTGGCAGCAAAAATTAAACATAAACAGCAATATAAGCAAACATGACAAATAATAGACACGCATTTATATATAATAGGATGATCATATCACATCCTACCCTGGTTTTTCTCACGGAGTACTGGCACAGAAGTGCTTGGCCATTCTTGACTCACTTTGCACAGCACAAGAATTCCCTCATACCTCTCGTATGATCTGGGCGGAAGACGGAGCTCTTTCAAGTTATTTAATATCCGCTGCTCTGCGTCAGAAATCTTAACACCCTTTCCTACACCAGCATCAATAGCACCCCATTCCCAGACAACGGAGTACTCCTCCGGAATAACAGTTTCATCAACAAATAAAAATGGACTTTTCCAGTCCTTCAAGTTTGATACTCTATTTGTACCAAAAAAATGAGTATTTCGTTTACTATCAATAGTAAGCCAGCAGTCACTAATTGTGCGAATTCTAAACAAAGAGATAAAAACTTTAATGCAAGGCTTTATATTAGTAGCATTGCAGTACATTTCAAAAAGGATGATTTTTTGAAGGCCATGGGGATGCATTTGACTAAGACAGGCCTTATAATATCTAAGAAGGTGAAGGAGAAAGTTCGTAAGAGGAACACGGAGGTTGCCGTGGGTAATTTGTAAGGCGTATAAAGTAATTTTTCCATCAGGAGGGTTGTTAGCAGTTTGTTTGTTGATAGGAAGAACAGTGTTGTATTGATTAAGATGGCGGAAGGCAATCTTTAAACCATCTAAATATTCACTTGTCAGTGATGAAGCCATCGTGCTAACTTCTGGAATGTCAGCGGTATTTGACGAAGAAGGCTTTGCGTGTTCTTGGCCAGTATTCGGAGTAGAAGCCATGATAAAACAGTAAAAAGATATCAACAAGAAGAAAATAGCAGAATGATGAAGTATAACTGACCTTGGAAGATGCTAAACCTTAAAAAGTTGAAAATTAAAGAATGCGATGAAGATTTGGGGAGAAATATGCTTTTCAGATCTTGGCAAAGGTAAAAAAGTGAAGGTAAAAGGGATATGACGGTTTATATAGGAGTTCATCGATGCAATTTTATGGCCACGATTGAGATACGTGTATGGGTGAGTTTAAACGTGGGGTACGAAATAACACTTTTAAAGCTGGAGGCACGTGAAGGATCTCAACCGTGCAAAATTAATCATAACAGCATCAGTAAAATTTGTCTGCATTTAATGCCTGTAATGTTTTCCCCGATGCAAATGGGCAATGAGCAGGCTAGATTGGCATGCATTATCAAAAGTTTAATAACTTAAACATTTTTCAAATGCTTAAGTCATTAAACTGGGGGGGACTTAATGGTGTATCCTATCATATACACACATAAAATGCATAATGGTTGCATAAAAGTAGCATCAGGAAGGCTGAAAACAACAGTTTTGTGGAATTATCCGTCCAGCGTTCTTCGCTGAATAGGCTGCTCCGTCATGCATAAGCCCTGAAGGCCGCCTAGCGCGTAAGCCCTGGCCGAAGAACCTCACTTTCAGCGTAAATTTCGGATCACAAGTAACAGAACGTATCATCATCTGACACGTGTCCCCGAACAATCTGGTGGATCTGACACTATAAATAGACCCCTTGGGTCGTCATTATACACAGTTCAGATATTCTGACAACTTTGAGAGCTGAGACTTCACTCTTCTCTCTCTCTACTTTCTCTCACTAGAAGTCATCCGGCTAGCACTTTTACGCTCTACGGACGACAGATTGATTAATCCACCCCACAAGTTTCTACACTTGTGAACCGGGTCTACAGGGATTATTTCTCAAGGGTAAACATCAATTGGCAACACTCCGCCCTCCTAAAGCTAGATAACTTCTAGTATTGTGTTGACACACTAAACCTTACCTCATAAGGAAATAGGTGTTAACAGTAGTGATATTTGTTGATGATAGTAATATGAGAAATCTGATAATGATACATGATATTGAATAATGATCATACTAGATAATTTAATGGGTTTAAAGGGAAGGCAGTAGATACAAGTTAAAAGAATTTAATGAGTAAACTAATCAGGAAAAATAGAACAGCTCATTGGTTTAGAAGGGAATTGTTGAACAAGAGGTTACGGGTTCGAGCCCGGGCTGGGGATTTCTTTTTGGAAAAAGAAGGAGAAGAAGAAGGAAACAGGGTTTTATGGCTTAAAAGGTTTAATGGGCGATTTATGTCAGGAAATAAATAAATAGAGGAATGGTTAAGAATATTATTGGATTAATAGTCAATGGACTCATTAAAACAAGGGTGGATTACGTACAAGGACACTTGGCGTAATTGTTAACAAAGTATTAAAACCTTGGGTTACACGCAGTCGATATCCTGGTGTGATTATTAAACAAATTATTAAGACCTTGTTACAGTTTAAGTCCCCAATTAGTCGGAATATTTGACTTCGGGTATAAGGATAATTTGACGAGGACACTCGCACTTTATATTTATGACCGATGGACTGTTATGGACAAAAACCAGATGGACGTATCGAATAATCTAGGACAAAGGACAATTAACCCATAGTAATAAATTAAAATTAACACGTCGAACATCATGATTACGAAAGTTTAAATAAGCATAATTCTCTTTATTTTATATCTCATCGCACTTTTATTTACCGTCATTTTATTTATCGTCATTTTAATTATCGCACTTTTATTTATCGTCATTTACTTTACGCTTTAAATTAAGTTATATTTATATTTAATATTTTACATTAGGTTTTAATTGTGACTTAAGACATAAAATCGACAAACCGGTCACTAAAAGGTAAAAAACCCCTTTTATAAAAATAATAATACTACTTATATATAAATTTATACAAATATAGTTTAAAATAAATATAGTGTTAAACTTAGTTGTATCCCTGTGGAACGAACCGGACTTACTAAAAACTACACTACTCTACGATTAGGTACACTGCCTATAAATGTTGTAGCAAGGTTTAGGTATATCCATTCAATAAATAAATAAATAACTTGTGTAAAATTGTATCGTATTTAATAGTTTTTCGTAGCAAAATATAATCTATTTCGTATACTACCCTGCACACATCAAGTATTTTTGGCGCCGTTTCCGGGGAACTTCAACAACGCCGAAGCAAAACGCTATAAAAAAAATTTAGTTTTTAAGTTATTTTTGTAAAAATATATTTATATAAGTTTTAAATATTAAAAACAAAAATATAAAAACATAAAAAAAAATAAATATATTTCTATATTTTTAAGTATTTAAATTAAAAAGTTTATATTTTTATTGTTAAAAGTTATAAAAACTAATAAGTAAATTATTTTTTTTATAAGTTTTATTTAAGTTATTTTATTTTTATTTTATTAAAATCAGAAAAAAGAAAAAAAAATATATAATAAATAAATTAAAAGTAATCGGGCCACCAACTATAGCAGCCCAATCAATCTGGCCTGGTATCCGTCCCCATGCGACCGCATGAAAATCATACACCCAATCCATGCGATCGCATGGATTGATTTGACTGGTCTGAAACCTTAGACAGCAGAATTAGGGTTACGTATTGTGACACCGCTGATTTTTTTTTTTTAAATACGTGGCGGAAGCTTAATGTTAATTTAATACGATATCCACATTAACTATTGTTAATACAACCTGTGTCACGTGTCATTACAAAATACTTGTTTATACAGAGAAGACATATTTACAAAAAGAATATTATTTTCATAAAACAAGACAACATCAGAGTTGACTCCTGTCAAACATAACATCTTCATGCCCGTCTTCTCCCCAAAAGCATAATCTATAAAAGCTAATAACCTGCAGGGATGAGATGGAGGGGAATTAGCACGAAGCTAAGTGAGTACGACTAACTACAGGCCATAGCTTACATAAGTGTTATACTAATCATGTCACATAGTCTAACACACAAACATCACCCAGTAGTGCAGTCTAGAGAGACTCCGGCGGTTCGGCCAAACCATTAACCTCCAGTTGATCGGGCTGGGGTTTACCGGAAGTTCCTCCTACATACCGTGCTGCATAAATCATCCACACGCGACGTACGCGTCATTCAAACATATACTACACGGATGCAAATAGGCTACCACATGAGGAACCCAACCCGCAGGTTGATCTCTCCTATCGAATTAGGCTACCACAAGATAGGGACGCACTGGGCTCCAGCAGACAAGCATCAACTAACATGCAGTCATCACAAGGTACTAACTAATCACAACAATAAGTATATCTAACAAGCATGGTAATCATAATATAACATGCTACAATATACTATATTCTCCAGTTAGTCCCACTCACCAAATACCAGTAAACGAGAAGGTATTCAGCTATCTAATCACTGAACCTTCTCTTTCTCCTTTTCTCCTGAGAAAACATATACACAAGTTAGTTTCTGTCCGTTAACACCAAATAACACAATATAAAAATTTTTGTCAGAAAAACTGTCCGCTAAAATTTTTCTCCTTAATACTTATGCACTTTCAAAATTTCAAAATTTCAAAATTTACATCAAAATCATCAAAATACAAACGGGCAGCATAACGGCTAAAATTCAACACTTAGGTAAAATATTCACTGCCCAAGACACTCGGTCGACTGTCAGAGACAGTCGACCGACTGTCTACACTCACTCGGCTGAGTGTCTAGTCACTCGGTCGATGGTCTCTCGCAGGCACACTCGGTCGTGGGTCATACACACTCGGTCGATGGTCGAGTCAGTCGGTCGAGTGTCAGGAGACACTCGGCCGACCGTGTTCATCTACAAAAGCTGAAGACAAAGTGATGGGTTTCACCCAAAATTGACCAATTCTTGCTCTAGAGCTCGTTTATGACCTCAAAACTGACCAAATCGAAGACACTATACATTAAGAAACATAAACCCACAAGATTTGGACTCAAACAACATCAAATTTAACCACTTTGACCCAAATTACTCACTTTGTAAAAACTAACACAAAAACTCAATTTTTTCAAAGATTAAAGCATGAAAACTTGTGAGTCTTACCTTGATAGAATTAGTGAATCACAAGGAACACGAAAATGTAATTGATTTGAGCTCTAAAACAAGAATCAAGGATTAGGGTTTGGTAGGTGAGGGAGATGAAGAACGGGTGTGGTTTGGGAAGAGTCTGGAAATGGGAAGAAGAATACACAGACTAGTCACTTAATTTAGGTTAATTTCCCACACTGTGCAACACACGGGTATTTATCAGTTATCTGATATCTTTCGTACATCATTTGGCAACCCAAACGAAGTCCAAATTAAATAAACAAACCTGTTCTGTGACCCTTGTCACAAACTGGTCCTAACCACATTATTATTTAATAATAAATATTAAATAAAAATAAAAGCACATATTAACACAATACTAACTTAAGGGCAATCTAGAAATCTTACAGCTAGGCCCGATTGAGGATGTTACAAATCTACCCCCTTAAGAAGATTCCGTCCTCAGAATCTGGTCAATGTCAAACAACTGGGGATAGCGCGCACTCATTAACTCCTCGGTTTCCCACGTCAAGTTAGAACCTAAACTGTGCCGCCATTCCACTAACACCATTGGAATCTGTTTCTTTCTTAACTTTGTGACTTTCTTGTCCACTATTCTAACCGGCTCTTCTACTAGTTTCTTAGTCAAGTCGACTTTCAAATCTTTCAATGGAAGAATCTGACTTTCATCATCCACTTTGCACTTCCTCAGATAGCACACGTTGAACGTGTTGTGTATTCCTGCTAACTCTGATGGAAGATCTAAAACAACAGTCTGATCATTCAAAATTTCTCTGATCGGAAATGGCCCAATAAACCTCGGTGCTAGTTTACCACGTTTACCAAATTTGATCACCCCTTTCCACGGCGAAACTTTTAGATAAACACGATCGCCTACATTAAATGTCACTGGACGTCTGCGCGGATCGGCATACATCTTTTGTCTGTCTCTGGCTGCTTTTAACTTCTCACGTGCAATTTCAACCTTTTCTGCAGTTATCTGAACAATTTCAGGACCTGCAAATTGTTTCTCACCTACTTCTAACCAATACGTAGGAGTTCTGCACTTGCGACCATACAACATTTCATACGGCGGCATTCCGATACTCGAATGATATGAATTGTTGTAAGCAAACTCTATTAATGGAAGATGTGTATCCCAAGAACCACCATATTCTAAGACACACGCTCTCAACATGTCTTCTAATGTCTGAATCGTCCGTTCACTCTGACCGTCTGTCTGTAGATGATATGCTGTACTTAGATTCACACGTGTACCCAAATTTTGTTGTAAACTGTTCCAGAAGTTTGATACAAACCTAGTATCTCTATCGGAAACTATTGACAATGGTATACCATGTCGACTAACGATCTCTTTCAAGTACAATTCTGCCAAATCACTTAACGAAGCTATTTCACGAGTAGCTAAGAAGTGAGCACTCTTTGTTAAATGATCCACAATCACCCAGATCATGTCGTGTCCTTTCTGGGTTCGGGGTAACTTGGTTACAAAATCCATCGTTATATGATCCCATTTCCACTGAGGAATTTCTAACTATCTTAGAGATCCATACGCTTTCTGATGTTCTGCCTTAACTTGCGCACAAATATGACATTTTTCGACAAAATTTGCAACATCTGTCTTCATTGTTGGCCACCAATACAATGTTTTCAAGTCTCTATACATCTTTGTACTACTTGGATGCACTGATAATCTCGATTTATGCGCTTCAGTAAGGATTAAATCCCTCAAATCTCCAAGCATAGGCACCCAAATTCGGTCATTATAGGTCTTTAATCCTTTAGAATCATTGCATAGGTCAAACTTTCTTTTAGTCATTTGTTCAGTCTTCAGGTTTTCGTCATTCAAAGCTACTAACTGAACAGTTTTCAATCGATCAATCAAGTCTGAAACTATTTCAATTCTCATAAATCTAACATTTTCGACTATTTTCTTGCGACTCAGAGCATCTGCGACCACATTTGTTTTACCCGGATGGTACTTAATCTCACAATCGTAGTCTTTAATCAATTCTAAACATCGACGTTGACGCATATTTATTTCTTTCTGCGAAAAGATATATTGAAGACTCTTATGATCTGTATAGATTTCACAATGTGTACCATACAAATAATGTCTCCAAAGCTTCAAAGCAAACACAACTGCAGTTAACTCTAAATCATGAGTAGGGTAGTTTCATTCATGATTCTTCAACTGTCGTGAAGCATACGCTATAACTTTATTTCTCTGCATCAAAACGCAACCCAGACCTGCACATGACGCATCGCAGTAGACCACAAAATCTTCTGTTCCCTCTGGTAAAGCTAAAACCGGTGCTTGACATAATAACTGTTTGAGAGTTTGAAAAGCCTTTTCTTATTCATCAGTCCATCGAAAGGCTACATCTTTTCTAGTTAACTTATTCAACGGACCTGCTATTTTAGAGAAGTCTTTGATAAATCAGCGGTAATAACCTGCTAAACCCAGAAAACTCTTAATTTCTGTCGGCATTTTCGGTGAGTTCCAATTCATTACGGCCTCTATCTTAGACTGATCTACTTTAATTCCCTGTTCACAAATTACATGACCCAGAAACTGTACTTCCCGCAACCAAAATTCACATTTGGAGAACTTAGCGTACAATTGTTCCTGTTTCAAAAGTTCTAATACCAATCTCAAATGTGTAGCATGATCTTTCTCGGTTTTTGAATATATCAAGATATCATCTATGAAGACAATCACAAGCTTATCAAGATACTGACGACACACCCCATTCATTAAATCCATAAACACTGCTGGCGCGTTTGTCAACCCAAATGGCATAACTAAAAATTCATAATGACCATATCTAGTTCTGAACGCTGTTTTTGGTATATCGTTCTCTGCAACACGTACCTGATGATACCCTGAACATAAATCAATCTTTGAAAAGTAGGAAGCACCCTGTAACTGATTAAATAAGTCATCTATTCTTGGTAACGGATACTAATTCTTGATTGTTCTCTTATTTAAGTCGCGGTAATCTATACACATACGTAGCGACCCATCTTTCTTTTTCACAAACAACACAGGAGCACCCCACGGTGAAGAGCTTGGTCGGATAAACCCCTTATCTAACAGTTCCTGAATTTGAGACATCATTTCTCGAATTTCTGATGGAACTAATCTGTAAGGAGCTTTTGCAACTGGCATAGCACCTGGAACCAAATCAATTTTATACTTTACTTCACATACTGGAGGTAACCCTGGTAAATCATCTGGAAATACTTCTGGAAATTCTGACACAATGGAAATATCGGTCACCTGCTTCTTCTCTTTCTTAACATCAATCACGTAGGCCAAGAATGAATCACACGCTTTCGTTATTGCCTTCTGAGCTTTCATTAGGGAAACCATAGGGAAGTTAAATCCACTGCGCTCTCCCCTAGCTATCACTCGGGATCCGTCGGCCAAACGAAAAGAAATCATCTTCTTATCACACTTAATATTAGCCCTATTAGCTCTTAACCAATTCATTCCTATGACTACATCAAAGCTAGGTATAGGCATCAACAAACAGGTTAAAAGAAAAGAATGGCCATCAATTTCGATGGTAAGTCCAGACACAGATGATGTGCATGGAACCATTTTACATTTTACCATCAGCTACTTCTATTCCCAAAGGCTCATCTAACATCCTAACAGGCAACTTCAACTTATCACAGAAGCCTAAGGACATAAAAGATCGATTCGCTCCGGAATCAAATAACACACGAGCTTGCAAGGAATTAACCAAGAACATACCGGTAATGACGTCATCGGTAGCGGTTGCAGCGTCTACCATCATCTGAAATGCCCTTGCCTCTGCTGCTGGAGGATTCTTTCTCTTCTGCCCGGCGGTAGAAGTAGAAGATCCCCCAGAAGTTGCTGACCTCGCCCCTGACCCTGCCCCAGAACCAGATCTTGACGCAGATGGACAATTAGCAGATCTATGCCCCTCTTGATGGCAACTCCAACAAAAATTAGACTTAAATGGACAAGCTGTTGATTCATGACCTTTCATTCCACATTTCAAACATCTTCTGGTCATTGGAGAACACGGTCCGGCATGAGTCGACTTACAAACATTACACCAATCAGGCTGACTTGAACCCAATCCACTCATACCAGACTTACTTTTCTGTTTAAACCCACCTGACTTCTTTCCACGAAATCCTGATTGCTTACTTGATTGCTGACCAGACTGACCACCTGTTTGACCTTCTGATTTTTCCCCAAAAGATCCACCTTTCGAACTTTCTCTTTTCGCTGCCATGATATCACCTTCAGTAACTTTAGCCATCTCATGAGCCTGTGCTAATGTGGTTGCAAATCTCGCAACTGTTCTGTACTCCGGCTTAATCACCCGCATGAAATGCTGAATTTTATCCTTTTCAGTCGGTACCCATTGTTGGACAAACCTTAGCTTAGATGTAAAATCTCTGAAAACTTCATCAATCGTCATACTTTCTGTCATCTTCATACTCAGAAACTCAGTTTTCAATCTTTCCATCTCATACTCAGAACAATACTGCTCACGAACCTTAGCAGCAAATTGTTCCCAGGTAATTTGACTGATCTGTTCTTTTGGTAAATATGCAGTGATAGAGTCCCACCATTCCATTGCTTCACCTTTTAGAAGCCTACTAGAAAATAACACCATGGATTCAGCCTCACAAAAACATGCTTCTAATGCTCGTTCTACTTCTCTTAACCAATTGAGCGTCGCTGTAGGGTTTGTGTGACCACTGTACTCAGGAGGTTTGCAGTCCATAAACTGTTTATAGGTACACTTCCTTCTTGTCTCAGGGACTTGAAATGGGTACATCATTTAATTAGGAAAAGTCTGGTTAAACGGAAATGGCATTTGATAGTTTTGATAGGTATTTTGTGGAAACTGTGATTGGGAACTGCCACCGGCTTGATTATAAAGGTTTGAAGGAAAAGTTGTGTTTAACGCAGTGGTATTTGGGTTCCATTGCGCCCGTTCTTGTTCCAATTCCTTAATTTTCTCCTGAGCTTCTAGTAACCGACTTTGAAGTTCTATTACTTCTTGAGAAGTTTCCTCTTCTGAAGACACATGTCCATCTTCGTCAGGGGCTCTGAATGTACCAGTTCCAGGGACAGTGGGGCCAGTAGCGTTAGCTTCGTTATCTGCCATTACTGCACTACCACAATACTCACACCAAAGCTTAGTATAAACTCTGTTAGTACTAACAACTAACACATATCCTGTCCTAGTACTCACTTAACCCATCCCCAGCATGTTATGTTTGATATGACTCTTCTAAGTTTGGGAACATGACATGTAGATCACAATGCACATGCTGCCAAACTCAGCTCTGATACCAACTTGTAAAACAAGTTGGGGACGCATCCCACTCAGTGCCGTTCCTACGTACAGGGTGACCACTGAGTGTACCTCAAAGCCTGGTTTTACAGCCCGTGTCTCCGCACAGCCGGCCAACCCTTTACACATAAAGGGATCGCAAGGGGTAAGAGCCAATGCTTCATCACAGGTCGTCACTGTGAGAACCCCCTCTACGATTAACCTGCCAGTCAGGTTAAACCAGCTCTGATACCAACTTGTGACACCGCTGATTTTTTTTTTTTAAATACGTGGCGGAAGCTTAATGTTAATTTAATACGATATCCACATTAACTATTGTTAATACAACCTGTGTCACGTGTCATTACAAAATACTTGTTTATACAGAGAAGACATATTTACAAAAATATTATTATTTTCATAAAACAAGACAACATCAGAGTTGACTCCTGTCAAACATAACATCTTCATGCCCGTCTTCTCCCCAAAAGCATAATCTACAAAAGCTAATAACCTGCAGGGAGGAGATGGAGGGAATTAGCACGAAGCTAAATGAGTACGACTAACTACAGGCCATAGCATACATAAGTGTTATACTAATCATGTCACATAGTCTAACACACAAACATCACCCAGTAGTGCAGTCTTATAACAACCCTCACTTTTCCCTTCTGAATTTACCAAATTGCCCTTAGGGTTTCAACGTCAAATTCTGTGCATCAACATTAGGGTTGTTATCCATTTCGACAAACAAACATTAATACTTTCATTAAATGATCGTAATTATTATTAAAACCCTAATATGATATACAACCCTAAACCTAACCTTACCTATTAACTACAAAACCCTAATACCATTTAATATTAAATAATAAACCCTAACCCTAGTACTTAATAAATAATATAAACTATATCTTAATACTTAAAAGTAACATTTCTTAAACTTTAAAAACTTATATATATAAACTAATATGAACCAAATCAACAACTAATAAAAGATTAGGGTCTAATAAATAAATAAAATGTAATTTAAATAAATGTAACCCTAATAATAACAATATTAATAATAATAATAATAAATAATATATATATAATACATAAATAATTAAGAATGCCGGAAAAAAAATATAAAGTACATGAAATAACAATTAAATCGGCTGCAAGGAAATTTAGAGGAATTAATAAACTTAATCACTAAGTTAATAGTCCAAGTTTGATTCAAATTAGAGTTCTTGGTCACCAAGTAAATAGGGAGCAATTAGGAAACCTTGCAATCTATAAAAAAAAAAAAAAAACCATCGTGACTTCTAAGAGTAATCACCACGTAAACCTGCAAAAGAAATCTGTCGACTAGTTCCCTTGTTCTCTCAAGAACTCTGTCGACCAAAATACCCCATCCAAGCCTCCATCTTAGTCGACATCAAACCTATCCAACACAGCCCCTAAACAGCTCCATTCATCCTCCTGTTTTGCTGCAGGTTGTCGCCACTGTTACAGCCATATTTTGACAACCAAATAACCCTTTTAATCTCCTATTTGCCTGCTGCAAACTCGTGATCAAACAAGCCAAGAAACCTGCAAAGTTGCTGTGGGTTGCTGCTGTATTCTATCGAGTTAAAATAGTTCAAGAAACCATCTGTTTGGTTCATCCTTGCTGCTGCTGTCTGCCTGCTTTTCTGTCGATCAAACAGACCCAAATAGACCCCTTATTGGGTCGTACTGCTGCTACTTGCTTTCTGGTTTCTGTCGTGGTCAAAGAGGACCTAAACAGCCTCCCTTTGGGTCGTGATTACTTGCATTGTTGCTGCAGCCTGCTTGGTTTCTGCTTTCTATTTTTCTGCTTCACATTCATCATCAATTCTTGTCATCAATCTTGTTTAAGGTATAACTAATAAACCCTAGTTCATTCCTACATTAAATCTATTAAGTTATAGATGTAAGTATTATGATAAAAGTTTGTGATTTTATGAAGTAACTAGTAAGTATGAATAAAACTTATGAATATGAGTATGTATGATTAAAAAGGTTAGGGTTAATGAATTTAAGTATGAATATGAAGTATGATATTGATGAAGTATTACGATTAATAAAAAGATTAAGGTTATGAACAATTAGTAAACTTATGATTTTATGTAGGTGAAAAGGTTAAAAGGATAATTATAAGAGTATGGTCATGATCTTATGTAAGTAGGATAGAAGATTATTTAACTAGTTATATTGAATAATGATAAAGACTATGATCAAGTAATAGTTAATATGAAGATTATGATTTTATGTGTTAAAAGTTGATAATGAATATGATTATGGATTAGTAAAGTATTTATGATCATGGTGTGTGCATGTATACACTGTGTGTATATGTGTGTGTGTATACGTAAATATATGCATACGTGTATATGTATGTGTATATAAGTATGTATATGTACGTGTGAATGTATGTATGAATGTTCATTATGTGTGTTAATAAGATAGTAAACCTAATAACAATAAGAAGTAATAAGTGTAGGTATATGTACCATCTTACACTATTGTATATGTAACACATACACCTACAATATATGTATCATATAGTATTGAACATATACATAGATAATAATAATAAAGAATATATATGTATGTATCACATAAGATAAAATTATATATGTAACACATAATGATAACTTACTCAATAGTTGAATAATTAATTTAACTAATAATACTATAATTAGTATAACATGTACACTTAATTATAGAGTAACACCTAATAAACACTAATTATATTATCACTCATATGAATATAACTTTCTCGAAATATAGTTTACTATATTAATAAACAAACTTTATGTCTATTAGACATTAACTACTCGAACATTATATCTCTAGGTTGAGATCTCCGTGTTCAACACTTCGATCATATAACTTGCGTGGAATATCTATCTGCTATTAAGGTGAACTTCATAGCCCCTCTTTTTACTATTTCTTAACTGTTTTATAACTTTAGGGTGAGACACATGCTTGCTTTTTAAACTGTTTTACGCTTAGACACAAGTACTCAAACTTTATTTTGATCAGTTCAAACTGTTTGCTAACATGCTTTGATTCATGCTTAATCCCTACCATGATATCGTTAATTACTGGAATTTGGTAAGCTTAGTTATTGTGATACGCTATTGAGGGTGACGTCTCTATCCGGATGACCACTGGTCAATGGATACATAATAACGATGAACGACACGAACGTGATGTGTTTAGGGTAACTAATGGTTAGTATCGATATCATATACACCAGCACTAATACCGAACTGATTAAACCGCTTATTTAAATCTTGTGGTCTAAAACTTGTTATAATTATTAAACCTATGTTGTTCACTCAACCATTTTGGTTGACACTTTTAAGCATGTTTTGTCTCTGGTACTTAGATACTTTGCTTCCGCTGTAGAACTCTGCTGTTACTTAGAAGTCAAGCCGAGCACTGGGACCAGAGTTAACATCTGCGTCAATGGCAATTTTGGCGGGGTGTTACAAGTCTACAGAGACTCCGGCGGTTCGGCCAAACCATTAACCTCCAGTTGATCGGGCGGGGGTTTACCGGAAGTTCCTCCTACATACCGTGCTGCATAAATCATCCACACGCGATGTACGTGTCATTCAAACATATACTACACGGATGCAAATAGGCTACCACATGAGGAACCCAACCATCAGGTTGATCTCTCCTATCGAATTAGGCTACAACAAGATAGGGACGCACTTGGCTCCAGCAGACAAGCATCAACTAACATGCAGTCATCATAAGGTACTAACTAATCACAACAATAAGTATATCTAACAAGCATGGCAATCATAATATAACATGCTACAATATACTATATTCTCCAGTTAGTCCCACTCACCAAATACCAGCAAACGAGAAGGTATTCAGCTATCTAATCACTGAACCTTCTCTTTCTCCTTTTCTCCTAAGAAAACATATACACAAGTTAGTTTCTGTCCGTTAACACCAAATAACACAATATAAAAATTTTTGTCAAAAAAACTGTCCGCTAAAATTTTTCTCCTTAACACTTATGCACTTTCAAAATTTCAAAATTTCAAAATTTCAAAATTTCAAAATTTCAAAATTTACATCAAAATCATCAAAATACAAACGAGCAGCATAACGGCTAAAACTCAACACTTAGGTAAAATATTCACTGCCCAAGACACTCGGTCGACTGTCAGAGACAGTCGGCCGACTGTCTACACTCACTCGGCCGAGTGTCTAGTCACTCGGTCGATGGTCTCTCGCAGGCACACTCGGTCGTGGGTCATACACACTCGGTCGATGGTCGAGTCAGTCGGTCGAGTCAGTCGGTCGAGTCAGTCGGTCGAGTCAGTCGGTCGAGTGTCAGGAGACACTCGGCCGACCGTGTTCATCTGCAGAAGCTGAAGACAAAGTGACGGGTTTCACCCAAAATCGACCAATTCTTGCTCTAGAGCTCGTTTATGACCTCAAAACTGACCAAATCGAAGACACTATACATTAAGAAACATAAACCCACAAGATTTGGACTCAAACAACATCAAATTTAACCACTTTGACCCAAATTACTCACTTTGTAAAAACTAACACAAAAACTCAATTTTTTCAAAGGTTAAAGCATGAAAACTTGTGAGTCTTACCTTGATAGAATCAGTGAATCACAAGGAACGCGAAAATATAATTGATTTGAGCTCTAAAACAAGAATCAAGGATTAGGGTTTGGTAGGTGAGGGAGATGAAGAACGGGTGTGGTTTGGGAAGAGTCTGGGAATGGGAAGAAGAACACACAGACTAGTTACTTAATTTAGGTTAATTTCCCACACTGTGCAACACACGGGTATTTATCAGTTATCTGATATCATTCGTACATCATTTGGCAACCTAAACGAAGTCCAAATTAAATAAACAAATCTGTTCTGTGACCCTTGTCACAAACTGGTCCTAACCGCATTATTATTTAATAATAAATATTAAATAAAAATAAAAGCACATGGTAACACAATACTAACTTAAGGGCAATCTAGAAATCTTACAGCTAGGCCCGATTGAGGATGTTACACGTATTATTAATTATTATTATTAATTAATAACCTAATTAGGGTTTAAATATTTAATTAGTTATTAATATTAGTTTATAATTAGTAATATTAAGTTTTAATATTATTACTAATTATATAAATTAATACTTTTATAAAATAATAATATAAAAATTATATTTTTATAAAATTTATATTTTTATCATTTTAGTTATAATTTGTATTTTTATCATTTATTTGTACATATTTCGTTCATAATTAGTTTTAAAATTAGCTTTTACCATAGTATTTTATATTTCTAGATTTTTAGGCTTTGCCGTAAAATTCGTTAAGTACTTTTTCTTTAGAATAAGATTTAGACACTTTAGAATTTTATGACGTCGCTTATCGCTTTAGTTTTAAATAGATTTTAGTGCCTAATTATGTAATTGCCGTTTTGGATATAGAATTTCTTTTAAGCTTTAATACCTTTAGACGCAACTTTTAGTCTTAAGTTTTTAGAATTTTAAGTTCCGACGCTTTACTTTCTTATTATTATTTTCCGATCTTTTATTTTTCGACGCTTGTTTTTCAACCTCTTATTTTTCGACGCACTCTTCTTCTTTCTCATTTCTACGCTCTAGTTTTTAGAACATAGAATTTTCTTTATCTTCTTTAAATTTCGACGAAAAATTATTTTAAGTGGTTAAATTGATAGACATCCAAAATTTTCTGCTTCGTAGTAATAGTTGGATTTGTTAGTGGCTGAGTTGTGGATTTTTCGACTTAAAGGATCCTGGCTCCCTGCTGCATCTTTTGGCTATTCGAAACGTGGGCAAAAGCAGAAAAGTATATTAATTTGATAACTTATATAATTTTTATGTTTATAACTAATAGGATATTCAGTGAATGCACCGAGCAAAACGTTCACCACCTTTCATACGTTCACCACCTGTAACTCGATCAAGAAATCTAGCCAACATTGTCACCATTGATTTTTCTTTAGAATCGTCATCTAGTCAACCAAGTACTCCAATTCAAATTTTCGATAATCCATTTTTTGAACCCGACCTCACAATTGAGAACCCAGAGGATATTCAGGGACAATTCAGAGATCCTGAACCACTAATCGTTCCTCCTGAACCAAAAATCACTCATCCAGAGATTGTCGAGGAAGAAACCATTAAGTCAGAATCCTCTAGTGATTCAGATTCAACAAATTCAATCATGGAAAATCTGGAACCTCTAAGTATGGAAGATCGAATGAGGGCTAAACGCACTGGCCAAGGTCATGCCATTAGTCAACCAGACATTAATGCACCAGATTATGAAATCAAAGGACAAATCCTACACATGGTAACTAATCAATGCCAATTTAGTGGTGCGCCGAAGGAAGATCCAAACGAACATCTTCGTACCTTTAATAGGATCTGTATACTATTTAAAATCAGAGAAGTTGAGGATGAACAGATCTATCTTATGTTATTTCCCTAGACTTTAAAGGGAGAAGCCAAAATCATCAAAATCATCAAAATACAAACGGGCATCATAACGGCTAAAACTCAACACTTAGGTAAAATATTCACTGCCCAAGACACTCGGTCGACTGTCAGAGACAGTCGGCCGACTGTCTACACTCACTCGGCCGAGTGTCTAGTCACTCGGTCGATGGTCTCTTGCAGACACACTCGGTCGTGGGTCATACACACTCGATCGATGGTCGAGTCAGTCAGTCGAGTGTCAGGAGACACTCGGCCGACCGTGTTCATCTGCAGAAGCTGAAGACAAAGTGACGGGTTTCACCCAAAATTGACCAATTCTTGCTCTAGAGCTCGTTTATGACCTCAAAACTGACCAAATCGAAGACACTATACATTAAGAAACTTAAACCCACAAGATTTGGACTCAAACAACATCAAATTTAACCACTTTGACCCAAATTACTCACTTTGTAAAAACTAACACAAAAACTCAATTTTTTCAAAGGTTAAAGCATGAAAACTTGTGAGTCTTACCTTGATAGAATCAGTGAATCACAAGGAACGCGAAAATATAATTGATTTGAGCTCTAAAACAAGAATCAAGGATTAGGGTTTGGTAGGTGAGGGAGATGAAGAACGGGTGTGGTTTGGGAAGAGTCTGGGAATGGGAAGAAGAACACATAGACTAGTTACTTAATTTAGGTTAATTTCCCACACTGTGCAACACACGGGTATTTATCAGTTATCTGATATCTTTCGTACATCATTTGGCAACCCAAACGAAGTCCAAATTAAATAAACAAACCTGTTCTGTGACCCTTGTCACAAACTGGTCCTAACCACATTATTATTTAATAATAAATATTAAATAAAAATAAAAGCACATAGTAACACAATACTAACTTAAGGGCAATCTAGAAATCTTACAGCTAGGCCCGATTGAGGATGTTACACGTATTATTAATTATTATTATTAATTAATAACCTAATTAGGGTTTAAATATTTAATTATTTATTAATATTAGTTTATAATTAGTAATATTAAGTTTTAATATTATTACTAATTATATAAATTAATACTTTTATAAAATAATAATATAAAAATTATATTTTTATAAAATTTATATTTTTATCATTTTAGTTATAATTTGTATTTTTATCATTTATTTGTACATATTTCGTTCGTAATTAGTTTTAAAATTAGCTTTTACCATAGTATTTTATATTTCTAGATTTTTAGGCTTTGCCGTAAAATTCCTTAAGTACTTTTTCTTTAAATAAGATTTAGACACTTTAGAATTTTATGACGTCGCTTATCGCTTTAGTTTTAAATAGATTTTAGTGCCTAATTAAGTAATTGCCGTTTTGGATATAGAATTTCTTTTAAGCTTTAATACCTTTAGACGCAACTTTTAGTCTTAAGTTTTTAGAATTTTAATTTCCGACGCTTTACTTTCTTATTATTATTTTCCGATCTTTTTTTTTTCGACGCTTGTTTTTCAACCTCTTATTTTTCGACGCACTCTTCTTCTTTCTCATTTCTACGCTCTAGTTTTTAGAACATAGAATTTTCTTTATCTTCTTTAAATTTCGAAGAAAAATTATTTTAAGTAGTTAAATTGATAGATATCCAAAATTTTCTGCTTCGTAGTAATAGTTGGATTTGTTAGTGGCTGAGTTGTGGATTTTCCGACTTAAAGGATCCTGGCTCCCTGCTGCATCTTTTGGCTATTCGAAACGTGGGCAAAAGCAGAAAAGTATATTAATTTGATAACTTATATAATTTTTATCTTTATAACTAATAGGATATTCAGTGAATGCACCGAGCAAAATGTTCACCACCTTTCATACGTTCACCACCTGTAACTCGATCAAGAAATCTAGCCAACATTGTCGCCGTTGATTTTTCTTTAGAATCGTCATCTAGTCAACCAAGTACTCCAATTCAAATTTCCGATAATCCATTTTTTGAACCCGACCTCACAATTGAGAACCCGGAGGATATTCAGGGACAATTCAGAGATCCTGAACCACTAATCATTCCTCCTGAACCACAAATCAATCATCCAGAGATTGTCGAGGAAGAAACCATTAAGTCAGAATCCTCTAGTGATTCAGATTCAACAAATTCAATCATGGAAAATCTGGAACCTCTAAGTATGGAAGATCGAATGAGGGCTAAACGCACTGGCCAATGTCATGCCATTAGTCAACCAGACATTAATGCACCAGATTATGAAATCAAAGGATAAATCCTACACATGGTAACAAATCAATGCCAATTTAGTGGTGCGCCGAAGGAAGATCCAAACGAACATCTTTGTACCTTTAATAGGATCTGTACACTATTCAAAATCAGAGAAGTTGAGGATGAACAGATCTATCTTATGTTATTTCCCTAGACTTTAATGGGAGAAGCCAAAATCATCAAAATCATCAAAATACAAACGGGCAGCATAACGGCTAAAACTCAACACTTAGGTAAAATATTCACTGCCCAAGACACTCGGTCGACTGTCAGAGACAGTCGGTCGACTGTCTACACTCACTCGGCCGAGTGTCTAGTCACTCGGTCGATGGTCTCTCGCAGGCACACTCGGTCGTGGGTCATACACACTCGGTCGATGGTCGAGTCAGTTGGTCGAGTGTCAGGAGACACTCGGCCGACCGTGTTCATCTGCAGAAGCTGAAGACAAAGTGACGGGTTTCACCCAAAATCGACCAATTCTTGCTCTAGAGCTCGTTTATGACCTCAAAACTGACCAAATCGAAGACACTATACATTAAGAAACATAAACCCACAAGATTTGGACTCAAACAATATCAAATTTAACCACTTTGACCCAAATTACTCACTTTGTAAAAACTAACACAAAAACTCAATTTTTTCAAAGATTAAAGCATGAAAACTTGTGAGTCTTACCTTGATAGAATCAGTGAATCACAAGGAACACGAAAATATAATTGATTTGAGCTCTAAAACAAGAATCAAGGATTAGGGTTTGGTAGGTGAGGGAGATGAAGAACGGGTGTGGTTTGGGAAGAGTCTGGGAATGGGAAGAAGAACACACAGACTAGTTACTTAATTTAGGTTAATTTTCCACACTGTGCAACACACGGGTATTTATCAGTTATCTGATATCATTCGTACATCATTTGGCAACCCAAACGAAGTCCAAATTAAATAAACAAATCTGTTCTGTGACCCTTGTCACAAACTGGTCCTAACCGCATTATTATTTAATAATAAATATTAAATAAAAATAAAAGCACATAGTAACACAATACTAACTTAAGGGCAATCTAGAAATCTTACAGCTAGGCCCGATTGAGGATGTTACACGTATTATTAATTATTATTATTAATTAATAACCTAATTAGGGTTTAAATATTTAATTAGTTATTAATATTAGTTTATAATTAGTAATATTAAGTTTTAATATTATTACTAATTATATAAATTAATACTTTTATAAAATAATAATATAAAAATTATATTTTTATCATTTTAGTTATAATTTGTATTTTTATCATTTATTTGTACATATTTCGTTCGTAATTAGTTTTAAAATTAGCTTTTACCATAGTATTTTATATTTCTAGATTTTTAGGCTTTGCCGTAAAATTCCTTAAGTACTTTTTCTTTAGAATAAGATTTAGACACTTTAGAATTTTATGACGTCGCTTATCGCTTTAGTTTTAAATAGACTTTAGTGCCTAATTAAGTAATTGCCGTTTTGGATATAGAATTTCTTTTAAGCTTTAATACCTTTAGACGCAACTTTTAGTCTTAAGTTTTTAGAATTTTAAGTTCCGACGCTTTACTTTCTTATTATTATTTTCCGATCTTTTATTTTTCGACGCTTGTTTTTCAACCTCTTATTTTTCGACGCACTCTTCTTCTTTCTCATTTCTACACTCTAGTTTTTAGAACATAGAATTTTCTTTATCTTCTTTAAATTTCGACGAAAAATTATTTTAAGTGGTTAAATTGATAGACATCCAAAATTTTCTGCTTAGTAGTAATAGTTGGATTTGTTAGTGGCTGAGTTGTGGATTTTTTGACTTAAAGGATCCTGGCTCCCTGCTGCATCTTTTGGCTATTCGAAACGTGGGCAAAAGCAGAAAAGTATATTAATTTGATAACTTATATAATTTTTATCTTTATAACTAATAGGATATTCAGTGAATGCACCGAGCAAAACGTTCACCACCTTTCATACGTTCACCACCTGTAACTCGATCAAGAAATCTAGCCAACATTGTCGCCGTTGATTTTTCTTTAGAATCGTCATCTAGTCAACCAAGTACTCCAATTCAAATTTTCGATAATCCATTTTTTGAACCCGACCTCACAATTGAGAACCCGGAGGATATTCAGGGACAATTCAGAGATCCTGAACCACTAATCGTTCCTCCTGAACCACAAATCACTCATCCAGAGATTGTCGAGGAAGAAACCATTAAGTCAGAATCCTCTAGTGATTCAGATTCAACAAATTCAATCATGGAAAATCTGGAACCTCTAAGTATGGAAGATCGAATGAGGGCTAAACGCACTGGCCAAGGTCATGCCATTAGTCAACCAGACATTAATGCACCAGATTATGAAATCAAAGGACAAATCCTACACATGGTAACTAATCAATGCCAATTTAGTGGTGCGCCGAAGGAAGATCCAAACGAACATCTTCGTACCTTTAATAGGATCTGTACACTATTCAAAATCAGAGAAGTTGAGGATGAACAGATCTATCTTATGTTATTTTCCTAGACTTTAAAGGGAGAAGCCAAAATCATCAAAATCATCAAAATACAAACGGGCAGCATAACGGCTAAAACTCAACACTTAGGTAAAATATTCACTGCCCAAGACACTCGGTCGACTGTCAGAGACAGTCGGCCGACTGTCTACACTCACTCGACCGAGTGTCTAGTCACTCGGTTGATGGTCTCTTGCAGACACACTTGGTCGTGGGTCATACACACTCGGTCGATGGTCGAGTCAGTCAGTCGAGTGTCAGGAGACACTCGGCCGACCGTGTTCATCTGCAGAAGCTGAAGACAAAGTGACGGGTTTCACCCAAAATCGACCAATTCTTGCTCTAGGGCTCGTTTATGACCTCAAAACTGACCAAAACGAAGACACTATACATTAAGAAACATAAACCCACAAGATTTGGACTCAAAGAACATCAAATTTAACCACTTTGACTAAAATTACTCACTTTGTAAAAACTAACACAAAAACTCAATTTTTTCAAAGATTAAAGCATGAAAACTTATGAGTCTTACCTTGATAGAATCAGTGAATCACAAGGAACACGAAAATATAATTGATTTGAGCTCTAAAACAAGAATCAAGGATTAGGGTTTGGTAGGTGAGGGAGATGAAGAACGGGTGTGGTTTGGGAAGAGTCTGGGAATGGGAAGAAGAACACACAGACTAGTTACTTAATTTAGGTTAATTTCCCACACTGTGCAACACACGGGTATTTATCAGTTATCTGATATCTTTCGTACATCATTTGGCAACCCAAACGAAGTCCAAATTAAATAAACAAACCTGTTCTGTGACCCTTGTCACAAACTGGTCCTAACCACATTATTATTTAATAATAAATATTAAATAAAAATAAAAGCACATAGTAACACAATACTAACTTAAGGGCAATCTAGAAATCTTACAGCTAGGCCCGATTGAGGATGTTACACGTATTATTAATTATTATTATTAATTAATAACCTAATTAGGGTTTAAATATTTAATTAGTTATTAATATTAGTTTATAATTAGTAATATTAAGTTTTAATATTATTACTAATTATATAAATTAATACTTTTATAAAATACTAATATAAAAATTATATTTTTATAAAATTTATATTTTTATCATTTCAGTTATAATTTGTATTTTTATCATTTATTTGTACATATTTCGTTCGTAATTAGTTTTAAAATTAGCTTTTACCATAGTATTTTATATTTCTAGATTTTTAGGCTTTGCCGTAAAATTCCTTAAGTACTTTTTCTTTAGAATAAGATTTAGACACTTTAGAATTTTATGACGTCGCTTATCGCTTTAGTTTTAAATAGATTTTAGTGCCTAATTAAGTAATTGCCGTTTTAGATATAGAATTTCTTTTAAGCTTTAATACCTTTAGACGCAACTTTTAGTCTTAAGTTTTTAGAATTTTAAGTTCCGACGCTTTACTTTCTTATTATTATTTTCCGATCTTTTATTTTTCGACGCTTGTTTTTCAACCTCTTATTTTTCGACGCACTCTTCTTCTTTCTCATTTCTACGCTCTAGTTTTTAGAACATAGAATTTTCTTTATCTTCTTTAAATTTCGACGAAAAATTATTTTAAGTGGTTAAATTGATAGACATTCAAAATTTTCTGCTTCGTAGTAATATTTGGATTTGTTAGTGGCTGAGTTGTGGATTTTCCGACTTAAAGGATCCTGGCTCCCTGCTGCATCTTTTGGCTATTCGAAACGTGGGCAAAAGCAGAAAAGTATATTAATTTGATAACTTATATAATTTTTATCTTTATAACTAATAGGATATTCAGTGAATGCACCGAGCAAAACGTTCACCACCTTTCATACGTTCACCACCTGTAACTCGATCAAGAAATCTAGCCAACATTGTCGCCGTTGATTTTTCTTTAGAATCGTCATCTAGTCAACCAAGTACTCCAATTCAAATTTCCGATAATCCATTTTTTGAACCCGACCTCACAATTGAGAACCCGGAGGATATTCAGGGACAATTCAGAGATCCTGAACCACTAATCATTCTTCCTGAACCACAAATCACTCCTCCTGAACCACAAATCACTCATCCAGAGATTGTCGAGGAAGAAACCATTAAGTCAGAATCCTCTAGTGATTCAGATTCAACAAATTCAATCATGGAAAATCTGGAACCTCTAAGTATGGAAGATCGAATGAGGGCTAAACGCACTGGCCAAGGTTATGCCATTAGTCAACCAGACATTAATGCACCAGATTATGAAATCAAAGGACAAATCCTACACATGGTAACTAATCAATGCCAATTTAGTGGTGAGCCGAAGGAAGATCCAAACGAACATCTTCGTACCTTTAATAGGATCTGTACACTATTCAAAATCAGAGAAGTTGAGGATGAACAGATCTATCTTATGTTATTTCCCTAGACTTTAATGGGAGAAGCCAAAATCATCAAAATCATCAAAATACAAATGGGCAGCATAACGGATAAAACTCAACACTTAGGTAAAATATTCACTGCCCAAGACACTCGGTCGACTGTCAGAGACAGTCGGCCGACTGTCTACACTCACTCGGCCTAGTGTCTAGTCACTCGGTCGATGGTCTCTCGCAGGCACACTTGGTCGTGGGTCATACACACTCGGTCGATGGTCGAGTCAGTCGGTGGGCCGAACGTGTTCATCTGCAGAAGCTGATGACTAAGTGACGGGTTTCAGCCAAAATCGACCAATTCTTGCTCTAGAGCTCGTTTATGACCTCAAAACTGACCAAATCGAAGACACTATACATTAAGAAACATAAACCCACAAGATTTGGACTCAAACAATATCAAATTTAACCACTTTGACCCAAATTACTCACTTTGTATAAACTAACACAAAAACTCAATTTTTTCAAAGATTAAAGCATGAAAACTTGTGAGTCTTACCTTGATAGAATCAGTGAATCACAAGGAACACGAAAATATAATTGATTTGAGCTCTAAAACAAGAATCAAGGATTAGGGTTTGGTAGGTGAGGGAGATGAAGAACGGGTGTGGTTTGGGAAGAGTCTGGGAATGGGAAGAAGAACACACAGACTAGTTACTTAATTTAGGTTAATTTCCCACACTGTGCAACACATGGGTATTTATCAGTTATCTGATATCTTTCGTACATCATTTGGCAACCCAAACGAAGTCCAAATTAAATAAACAAATCTGTTCTGTGACCCTTGTCACAAACTGGTCCTAACCGCATTATTATTTAATAATAAATATTAAATAAAAATAAAAGCACATGGTAACACAATACTAACTTAAGGGCAATCTAGAAATCTTACAGCTAGGCCCGATTGAGGATGTTACACGTATTATTAATTATTATTATTAATTAATAACCTAATTAGAGTTTAAATATTTAATTAGTTATTAATATTAGTTTATAATTAGTAATATTAAGTTTTAATATTATTACTAATTATATAAATTAATACTTTTATAAAATAATAATATAAAAATTTATATTTTTATCATTTTAGTTATAATTTGTATTTTTATCATTTATTTGTACATATTTCGTTCATAATTAGTTTTAAAATTAGCTTTTACCATAGTATTTTATATTTCTAGATTTTTAGGCTTTGCCGTAAAATTCGTTAAGTACTTTTTCTTTAGAATAAGATTTAGACACTTTAGAATTTTATGACGTCGCTTATCGCTTTAGTTTTAAATAGATTTTAGTGCCTAATTAAGTAATTGCCGTTTTGGATATAGAATTTCTTTTAAGCTTTAATACCTTTAGGCGCAACTTTTAGTCTTAAGTTTTTAGAATTTTAAGTTCCGACGCTTTACTTTCTTATTATTATTTTCCGATCTTTTATTTTTCGACGCTTGTTTTTCAACCTCTTATTTTTCGACGCACTCTTCTTTTTTCTCATTTCTACGCTCTAGTTTTTAGAACATAGAATTTTCTTTATCTTCTTTAAATTTCGACGAAAAATTATTTTAAGTGGTTAAATTGATAGACATCCAAAATTTTCTGCTTCGTAGTAATAGTTGGATTTGTTAGTGGCTGAGTTGTGGATTTTCCGACTTAAAGGATCCTGGCTCCCTGCTGCATCTTTTGGCTATTCGAAACGTGGGCAAAAGCAGAAAAGTATATTAATTTGATAACTTATATAATTTTTATCTTTATAACTAATAGGATATTCAGTGAATGCACCGAGCAAAACGTTCACCACCTTTCATACGTTCACCACCTGTAACTCGATCAAGAAATCTAGCCAACATTTTCGCCGTTGATTTTTATTTAGAATCGTCATCTAGTCAACCAAGTACTCCAATTCAAATTTCCGATAATCCATTTTTTAAACCCGACCTCACAATTGAGAACCCGGAGGATATTCAGGGACAATTCAGAGATCCTGAACCACTAATCATTCCTCCTGAACCACAAATCACTCATCCAGAGATTGTCGAGAAGAAACCATTAAGTCAGAATCCTCTAGTGATTCAGATTCAACAAATTCAATCATGGAAAATCTGGAACCTCTAAGTATGGAAGATCGAATGAGGGCTAAACGCACTGGCCAAGGTCATGCCATTAGTCAACCAGACATTAATGCACCAGATTATGAAATCAAAGGACAAATCCTACACATGGTAACTAATCAATGCGAATTTAGTGGTGCGCCGAAGGAAGATCCAAACGAACATCTTCGTACCTTTAATAGGATCTGTATACTATTCAAAATCAGAGAAGTTGAGGATGAACAGATCTATCTTATGTTATTTCCCTAGACTTTAAAGGGAGAAGCCAAAGATTGGTTAGAATCATTATCTGAAAGGGCGATTGATACATGGGATGTCTTAGTTGAAAAATTTCTTAAACAATTCTTTCCGGTATCTAAAGCCGTGAGAATTCATGGAGAAATTGTTACGTTCACGCAAAAGCCAAATGAAACTCTATATGAGGCGTGGACAAGATTCGGAAAGTTGTTGAGAGGATGTCCTCAACATGGTTTAGACACTTATCAAATAGTACAAATATTCTACCAAGGATGCGATATTACTACACGAAAATACATCGATATAGCAGCTGGTGGTTCCATTATGAAGAAAACCGCAACTGAAGCTTACAAAATTATTGATAAGACTGCTTCCCACTCACATGAGTGGCACCAAGAAAAAGACATCATTAGATCATCTAAAGCGGCTAGAGCCGATTCTAGCCATCACTTTGATTCCATTTCCGCAAAGTTAGATGCTTTCGAGAGACGAATGGAAAAGATGACTAAAGATATTCACGCAATACGAATTAGTTGTGAACAGCGTGGAGGACCACATTTGACAAAAGATTGTCTCAGTATTGAACAAACAATGGAACAACGAGAGAATATTTCATACATGAACCAAAGGCCTGGAAATAATTATCAAAGTAATTATCAACCGCCAAGACCAAACTACAATCAAAATCAGAATTATAACCAAAATGTTCCATACAACAACCAACAAGGTCCTAGCAATCAACAAGTATCTAACAATACTTACAATCAGCAAAGACCTATTTTTCAAAATAAACCACCACAAACCGATGATAAAAAGACAAATTTAGAAGATATGATGTCGAAGCTAGTTGAATCTCAAACGCAGTTTTTCACATCTCAGAAACAAACCAATGAACAAAATGCTCAAGCATTTAGAAATCAATAAGCTTCTATTCAAAATCTGGAACAAGAAGTAAGTAACCTAGCAAGGTTGATATGTGAAAGAAAACCGGGAAGTCTACCCAGCGATACAAATGCTAACCCCCGGAATGAAATAGATAAAGCCATTACACGAGAAGTGGTATTACACTTAAACCACCTGAAATGCCTGTAATTTATGATGACGATATTCGTACTCCACAGGCACCACATCCTGAGCAAGATAAGGAAACAGAAAAAATAGTTGAAAACGTTAATGAAGATAACACAGTTAAGGCTAAACCTTATGTTAAACCATACCAACCACCACTTCCTTACCCAAGTAAAATGAGAAAAGAAAGACTTGAAGCCGAGCAATCCAAATTCTTGGATATGTTTAAACAAATAAATATCAATCTTCCTTTCATTGATGTGATTTGAGGAATGCCAAGATATACTAAATTCTTGAAAGATCTAATCACAAATAGAAAGATAATGAAAGAACTCTCGGCTGTTACTATGAATGCTAATTGTTCTGCAGTGCTGTTGAATAAACTACCAGAAAACTCTCAGATCCAGGAAGTTTCACAATTCCATATTTTCTGGGTAGTCTTAGTTCAATAGAACCATTGGCAGACTTAGGTGCTAGTATAAATTTAATGCCGTATTCACTATACGCTAAACTAGACCTCGGAGAATTGAAACCAACACGAATAAGTATACAACTAGCAGATCGATCAGTAAAATATCCTAGAGGGATAATGGAGAACATGCTAGTTAAAGTTGGTACCTTAGTATTTCCAGTAGACTTTGTTATTCTAGACATGGAAGAAGATTCTCGAGTTCCTCTCATATTAGGAAGACCATTCTTAAACACGGCTAAAGCAATAATAGACGTGTTCGATAAGAAACTGACCCTAAGTATAGAGGACGAGATTGTTACCTTTTCTGTTGATAGATCCATGCAATAACCGCAATCTGCAGATGATACATGTTATTATATTCAAACTATAGATTCACATGCAGAATTGTTACAAGAATTTTCGAAATTACAAGGAACAGGAGAATGTTCTTTAGGAGAAGGAACTGAACCAATTGATGAAGCTGAAATGTTAGCTACACTTATGGCGAATGAATATGAACCAACAACAGAAGAACTTCAAATGTTAAAAGTGGAAGACATATATCGATACAAATCATCGATAGAAGAACCACCGACATTAGAGTTAAAGCCACTTCCAAACCATTTGGAATACGCTTATTTACATGGTGAATCTGAATTACCTGTAATAATATCGTCTTCTCTTACAGAAAAAGAAAAATCTCAACTCATTTCTGTGCTAAAAGCTCATAAACCAGCTATTGCATGGAAGATTCATGACATTAAAGGCATAAGTCCTTCGTATTGCACACATAAAATTCCTATGGAAGAAGGTCATAAAACATATGTGCAACGCCAACGAAGACTAAATCCAAATATGCAAGATGTTGTTAAGAAAGAAATTATTAAACTGCTCGATGCAGGTTTAATTTATCCAATCTCTGATAGTCCATGGGTAAGCCCAGTTCAATGCGTACCTAAAAAGGGTGGCATGACTGTCATCACAAATGAAAAAAATGGGTTTATTCCTACTAGGACTGTAATAGGATGGCGTGTTTGTATTGATTATAGAAAATTAAATGACACCACCAGAAAAGATCACTTTCCCTTACCTTTCATTGATCAAATGTTGGAAAGGTTAGCTGGAAATAGTTACTATTGTTTTCTTGACGGTTTCTTCGGATACTTTCAAATTCCAATCGCACCCGAGGACCAAGAGAAAACCACATTCACGTACCTTTATGGTACTTTTGCTTACAAACGCATGCCATTTGGACTTTGCAACGCCCCTGCAACCTTTCAAAGGTGCATGATGGCGATTTTTCACGACATGATAGAAGAATGCATGGAAGTTTTCATGGATGACTTTTTAGTTTTCGGAGATACTTTTGAAACATGTCTAGTTAATCTTGAACGAACGCTTATTAGATGCGAGCAATCAAATCTAGTTCTTAATTGAGAGAAATGCCATTTCATGGTTAAAGAAGGCATCGTTCTTGGTCATAAAATTTCAAAGGAAGGAATTGAAGTGGATAGAGCTAAAGTAGATGTAATTGCTAAACTTCCACATCCCACCAATGTTAGAGGAGTTAGGATTTTTCTAGGGCATGCCGGTTTTTACCGACGTTTCATAAAAGACTTTTCTAAAATTGCCACTCCTATGAATAAACTCCTTGAAAAGGATGCTCCATTCATCTTTTCCGATGAATACTTCAAATCTTTTAATATTCTTAAAGAAAAACTCACTAATGCGCCGATCATGATAACTCCAAATTGGAATCTACCATTTGAACTCATGTGCGATGCAAGTGATTTTGCAATGGGAGCCGTTTTAGGACAAAGGATTGAAAAACGATTTCAACCTATTTATTACAAAACTACTGAAAAAGAACTCCTTGCTATTGTCTTTGCTTTTGACAAATTTTGTTCATATCTCGTTCTAGCTAAAACGGTGGTCTATACCGACCATTCTGCTCTTAAATACCTATTTTTGAAACAAGATGCCAAACCACGATTAATCCGTTGGATCTTACTCTTACAAGAGTTCGATATTGAGATCCGAGACAAAAAGGGAGCAGAAAATCTCGCAGCTGATCATCTTTCTCGTCTTGAAAATCCTGAATTAGAAGTTCTAAATGAATCGGCCATACAAGATAACTTTCCTGATAAATATCTTTTGAAGATCGATTATAATGAAATTCCATGGTTTGCAGACTATGCAAACTACTTAGTCTGTGGATTCCTTGAAAAAAGGGTTGTCGTACCAAAAACGAAAGAAATTCTTTAGTGATATAAAACACTATTTTTGGGAAGATCCACATTTGTTTAAAAGTTGTTCCGATGGAATAATACGCCGATGCGTATTCGGGGATGAAGCTAGTAAAATCTTAAACCATTGTCACACAGGACCAACATGAGGGCATTATGAGCCTCAACTTACAGCAAGAAAAGTCTACGACACTGGATTCTATTGGTCTACAATTTTCAAAGACGCAAAAGGGCCTGAAAAATAAGTCAACGTGATGAAATGCCACAAAATGTCATTCAAGTATGTGAAGCATTTGACATTTGGGGTATTGACTTTATGGGTCCATTTCCAAAACCTCATAATAATCTCTACATTCTCGTTGCCATTGATTATGTATCTAAATGGGCGGAAGCACAAGCTCTCCCAACTAACGATGCACGAGTTGTAGTCAACTTTTTAAAATGTCTTTTTGCTAGGTTCAGAACACCGAAAGCTTTAATAAGTGATCAGGGTACTCATTTCTGTAACAATCAACTTGAGAAAGTTCTCAAAAGATATGGAGTGACTCATAAAATCTCAACCGCTTATCATCCACAAACAAGTGGAAAAGTTGAAAATACCAACCGAGCATTAAAATGTATTATAGAGAAAACCGTAGGATCAAATCCGAAGGAATGGTCCATGAAATTGGAGGATGCACTCTGGGCTTTTAGAACAGCCTACAAAACTCCAATTGGAACCACACCTTTTAAACTCGTTTACAGAAAAGCATGTCACCTTCCAGTAGAAATTGAGCATAAAGCATTTTGGGCTTTGAAGACATGTAATCTTGATTTACATGAAGCTGGACGTCTACGGGTAAGACAACTAAACGAATTAGAAGAATTAAGACATGAAGCATACGAAAATTCGTTAATCTATAAGGAAAGAACAAAGAAATGGCGTGATAAAAGAATCAGAAGTTTAAAAGAATTCAAGGAAGGAGACCGAGTTCTTCTTTTCAATTCAAGATTCAAGCTATTTCCTGGAAAATTGAAATCAAGATGGTCTGGACCATTCATAGTCAAAAGAGTTTTCCTATACGGAACAGTAGAGTTAATAAATTCGAATGGGATTGAATTTAAGGTTAATGGTCACAGAGTTAAACATTACATAGATCATCCAATGGAAGTTGAAGATGAAGTTAATCACAATTTCGACACCACAACTAACTAAGTGTGGGAAGATTCGAATCTTTTAAGGGTAATATGTATTTCTGTTAGAGTTACATATTCTGTTTTCGTGTAGTTCTCGAAAATGGAATCCGAATGGTCTTTCCCTAGCAGACCGTAAAGAACTAGTTTTCTCCCTCCATTCTGAATTTTTATTTCTTTTTAGTTTTACGAGATGAAGAATTCTTTTGATCTGAACCATGGTCTACTACTACACGCTATGATTACTAAACGTAATAATAACATCTTCCCGAGTGACCTGGTATCATTCATAAGAGGCAAAATGGACGAAGTGAGGAAAGAACTCATGAAGAATCATCATAAGATACATTTTGGTAAAGGAAAATCAAAATCCGCAACAAAAAGAAGAGCACGACACCTTGAAAGATGTCATAAATGCGTAAAATGGTCACACGAAGGTAAATGTTCGAACAATCAAACATATTCAAATACCGAGTTTGTTACTCTATGCAGAGAAGGACCGTTCATATGTTTAGAAGAAAAGTTATTGAAAAATCGAGGTTACGCTTATGTAGCTATGGAAAACCAAATCACACGACTCTCCTATTAGTCAACTAAAGCAGGTCTCTGAGAATTCTATCTCACAGGTAAGTATGTACAGTTTTTATTTTATTTTTATTGCTTTTAATCTTTTGATAATAAACGCTGAATCGTTCGCTATAAAGTATTAAATTGATATTCAATAAAATTAGGTATACGAAACCGAAATTATTGATATCATACAAAAAAAGTTTACATCACTGTGAAATTTACCGTTTATTCATAAGGTATAAATATCTTTAATCAATCAACTCAAAATATTTCAGAAATTCGTCAGGAGTAAAACTAGGTAATATAGCCGAAATTACTTTACCCAAAAAGAGGGACGTATATTTTTGTTAATATTTGATTGATTAAAGTGGGATAAAAGACCAAAAAGATTTTTATTTTTATTTTTATCTTGTTTAAAAAAATTTAATATATAACTATATTTTCAAAATCTAAGATTGTAAAAATATTAGCATTTTAATGAAATTTTGTTTTATGCTTTTTAAATTTAAGTTTGGTGTGAATTAAAAAACAAAAATTTAATTTATTTCATTAAGTTAAAAATTTGATATCTAAAAATTCAACGTGAGTTGAAGACTAGGTCGTTGAACCGCAATTGCTTTACCCGAAGGCGGGACGAGAAATTTTATTATTATTATTTTTAATCTTATTGAATTAAAGTATGCCAAAAACATTTAAAAAACCCAAAAATCTTTGTTTTTAAAACAAACGCTTCAAAATGACAAATTTCAAAATTTAGTCGAGGGACGAACTAGGTCAACGTACCAAAATGCCCTCATTCTAAAAAGAAACAAATTTTTAAAATTAAATTAATTAAGTATTTTACAAGATAAAGGTTTTTATATAAAATAAAAAAAAGAGCCTGGACCCCATGCGATCGCATGGGGTTTACACAGCCAACCCATGCGATCGCATGGGCTAGAAATGCTGGGCAGAATCAAAAAGGCCACGAACTGGTCTCCTGTCTCATTACACCCACATACACAAACACGAACACACACACACACACAAATCACTCTAAAATCTCCAATTTTTCACCAAATCTCTCCAAATTTCGCTCTATAATCATGTCTTTTCTCAGATGGGGAAGCAGAAAGGTAAAAATTTCACCCCTAAACTCCTAAATTTCCTAATTTTTGTGATAATTTCAATTAATTGCAATAATCTTAGTTTGATAATTTCTAGTGCAATTAGAGTTAAATTGTTAGTATATTATGCATGTATAACCTAGATTGATGCTATTTAACATGATTTGAAGCCTTAAACTTCAAAATTTTTAGAAATTTAGGGTTAGTGTTCTTGAGCAATTTGGGGCTTTTTGATATAAAAAGGTTATGGCCGATTTTTGTTATGGATTATTGCTAAATTAAGTAGTGTAACTTGTTTAGGTGGCAAAATGATCCAAACTTTGATCCTAAACATGATTTTTGAGCATCAAAGTGGACTTTTTAAGTCTAAAATTCATAAACTTGATTATTTTGATATAAATGCCATTTGAAAGTTGTTTAATTGCTAGTAATAGGTTATTTTAACCTGTTATTTGAGTTGAATGCTTATGAACTTTGTATACATTTTCATATATGCTTATTTGAAAAATTGTAGAATTGATAAAAATATGAAAATGAGTATAAGTTTAATGTGGATTAAACATGTTATTGTAATTGTTTTAATTTGTTATTTTGCTAACACTAATGCATATTTGGATGCACAAATTTTGTGTTTAATGTGTTTTGCAGAGAAATACAGATACGGACGGTGCATTATCGTCTAGACTACCTGAACAAGAACCTGATCAAGAACCACAACCGGAATCACAACCTGAACAACAACAACATTATAATCAACACGTGCCATACTATGAACCAGAACCACAATTTTTTATTGCTTACGTAGTATTTCCCTTTCACCATGTAATAGAACACTCGAGAATTCATGAAGAGGAGTTACACCCCAATCTAAGGTTTTATAGAAGTTGGAGAGATTACCCGACGTACTAAAGTAACAAATTTAAGCTTTGGACCAAAAATGTAGAAGTACCAAGGGTACTAGATTGAGAGCCTTTGGTAAGGGTCAGCCTAGCTAACTCAGTTAGACAACATCTAATCCAAAGGTATGGCAGCTCTTCTTTTACTGATTAGAAACGTTCATTTATCACTCGTAGGCCTTTATATAAGGAGTGGTGTGTTGAGCTAATGAGTACTATAACCTTAAATAAGGATGTAGATAGGTTAGACTATAAGGGTTTTCTTAGGTTTTTACTTGGAGGTAGGATGTACATGATGTCTATGATAGACATGACTAGAGCTTTACAGATTTACACCCCCACTGAATTATTATCACCTGATTGTACAGCTTTAATTTATCACGGTGAGAGGGTAGATAGAGATTTTGACGCTAACGCCGTATGGAGGTGTATGTCAAATTTTAATGTTTTTACACGGGGAGGAAGACACTCCTATTTAGATATTAATAGAGCCGAGCTCCGTATAATACATAGATTTTTAGCTAGCTCGATTACACAAAGAGGTAAAAACAAGGAGAAAATGACTCTAAACGATTTATTTTACCTTAAGTGCATTCGAGACACTAGAGGCTTTGTTAATATTCCCTACTGTGTTGGGTATTATTTGTCCAAAGTTGTGGAAGGTATACAGGACGGGGGAATAATAGGAGGAGGTATTTTTGTTACTCTCATTGGAGAGTACTTAGGTGTAGATAGGGAACACGGGGGTCCAATGATGGTAGTTGAGGAACAAACCGATACTATAGGTTTGCAGGTATATCAGGGTGCAAAGGTACTAAAATGGAGGCATAATATGCCAATACCATATCATGACACCCATCCACAGGTAGAGAGGGGTTCAGATGAGGAGATGGAGGAAGCAGATGATATCAGGGATGTCATTAGGGATAGTTTTACTGACGTTTTCCAGCGTATAGATGAAATGGAAATGAGTAGTGAGGATAGGCATCGTCAGTATGAGCAGTGGCAAGCCGCGAATGTGTATGAGACTTCCAGGCGATGCCAACACGATAGATGGAAAGTTCATCAGCACCAAATCATGAGCCAGCTATCATATCAGGTACCAAATAACTACATCCCGACTCGACATGCTTACTATCCACCACATCAGCCCGACATGCGACCACCCTTTGACCTGTATGACCCCAACCAAGCCTACCAGAACACCTATCACCAACCATGGAACCCGAGCGATGATATGAACTGGAACCCCTATCCAAATCAATAGTGTTCCATTGGTGATGTCTTGTCTTTTATTATTTTTATCTATTTATGTTAAACATTTAACATTTTGATACTTTTATGTAATATTTAACAGTTTTATTATTGTATACTAATATTACATTTTTGTAAATTGAAAGTGGGATATTAAGTCCCATTTCAAATTGCTATGCATGTTTATATTTGTATTGTATGTATTTTATCTCATGTACACAACAGGGTAAAACAGCGCATTTTCAAAGACTGACATTAAGTTCAGCAAAAGCAACTAATTTTGACGATAAGATGCAAAATATATGTGAAATAACAACTGCAGGAATGAACAAATGATGTGCACCATTTATCATTCAATACAAACAATAATATGTTTGGAAACTTTGGTAAAATTTAATCATTTTTCTACGCTAATCACCCTCAATAATTTAAATTGCTATTGATTTCTTGCAAATGAGGGCATTGCAAGATCTTAAGTGTGGGAAGAGATTAAATTCTTTCGGTTTTAAAATTTTTTGACTTATACACTTGGTTTAAAACCCACAATTAAACTTTACTAGTAATGCAGTAGTTGTATTAGAATCTAGTGCTCTCTGATAATAAAGAACAGCCCTAGTCTTATATACTGACTACCCACTTCTAGTAAAAAAAATTAAAAAATTTCAACTAAATGAACTCAAAATCATGTTTATACATATTTATGAACGATAAAACTAGGTGTTAACACCGAAATTATTGTTACCTCGGAAAGGACATAAATTGAGAAACAACCCAAAATGCTTGAATTCATTTAAATTGGAATAGAAGAGAATAAAAAGGAAAAGAAAGAAAAATAAAAGCCAAGTGTGGGAAAAATTACCAAGTTATTTAGAACATATATCACATATTTTTGTACAAATAATTGAAGATACTTTTGTTTTGGAAAATATTAATCAGTTTTACCCAGATTGTTGTAATATAAATGGAATTTAAAAGGAAGTAAAGTCTTTCGAGAAAAAGACACGCGCTTCTTGATTTAGGTCAGGAAGTTGTCGTCTAGACCAGTTGTAGAGACTACGAAAAACCTTGAAAAGTTTTCTTGAAAATCAGCTGGAAATCCACGGACCTCAGCATCAAACAGGGTCGCCAAGTGGTCAGACTTATCCTAACCATGAGAGGATCTGTCTCGTACACTGGGGGGGCACAATGCAAATTAGCTTATAAGACTAATGAATCAGATCCCCAGAAAGGATAATCTCCTTAAAGATCAAAAATCAGCTTTTAAGCCTGATATTACTCAATCCTTGAGATTGACCTTAAAGATTGAGAATTCAAATTCATGGAATTCGATGATATCTAAACTCGAGCTTGAACGAGAAAATATTTTGATCAAAATTACAAACCGATTTGTTTTCTGAAAACCCATTTTCAATACGTTCATTACCATTGAACGTAAAATCCTAGGAATTCACCTGAAACTCATTAGGTCACCTGAACCAAATCGGGTGTCAACCGTAAGAACTGTGGTTGCATAGCATGGTCGAAGACAGGACCTTGTGCCAGACCGAAAAACTATAGGATGATCTTTACTATTGCTCCTACAAAGGATAGTAATTGCATCCGACATGATATAGACCATAATCAAAAGCATGTCATTAGACATTGCCTTAACAGTTGCTTGTTCAACGCTTTCCTTTACAACCGGACGGTAGTTTACCAAAAGGTAATATACGGAGCAAGTATACTGGACGTGTTGCTTTCCTAATACAAGGTTAGCAAGTGAGTGACACAAAACCGCAAGTTTTGAGCTAAAATTTTCAAATCTGAAACCCACAAAACCCACAAAAATATTTTGCAAACACCGGTGAAGGGTTATTCCGGAAAACTTATCTAGGGTAAAAGCTAGATTGAATTTTCAAAAGATCAAATGTTTTCATAAAGATCCAATTTCCTAAAGGATCTAAATTTTTATAGTCATGTGGGACTGTAAACCACATCGTTACTATCATTGTTCATACCGCCATATTAAAATCACTGATGTACAAAGTGTGAAGAATAAAGAAGTGATTCTAGTAAAGTTATATTCAAGTTTTATATTGCTTGAGGAAAAGTAACGCTCAAGTGTGGGAATATTTGATAATGCTAAAAACGAACATATATTTCATAGCATTATCCTTCAAGAAAGACAAACTTTTAGTTGCAATTGTTCTATTTAAAAGTGATATTCGTTTAAATAATAAAAGGTGAAGACAAAAGACAGATTCGACGATTTGAAGACGTAAACGACCAAAACGCTAAAGAGTACAAAGTACAATCCAAGTGATTCAATTTATTGATGAGAAACGTCTTAAAAGTTACAAGAGTACGAGCCGCAAAACGCAAAGTACAAGAAATTTAATCGTACGCAAGGACGTTCGAAAATCCGGAACCGGGACATGAACCAACTATCAACGCGCGACGCAACGGAGCTAAAATTACAAGTCAACTATGCACACAAATATAATATAATATGTAAATAATTCTATAAATTATTTATATATTATATTTATATTAAAAACTATCAGCAAATAAAAAAACAAAAAGTGTGTGAGCTGTCCCAGGGGGCCATGTGATCGCATGGCCTGGAAGCACAAATTCCATGCGATCGCATGGCAGCTAAAGTCAGGCCAGGTCTATAAATTGTAACGAATTCAGCCGAATTTATGTACACCTTTTATCAACTATCTCTCTCACTCTCTGATATATATTTATATTTATATTTTAATAATTTTAATATTAAGTTAATAATAATAAGGTTATAGTGGCGAATGTTTTAATGTTTTGTAAGTCAAAATTTTGTCCGTGTAACACTACGCGATTAATACTCATTGTAAGTTATGTTCAACCTTTTTAAATTAATGTCTCGTAGCTAAGTTATTATTATGTTTATTTAAGCCAAAGTAATCGTGATGTTGGACTAAATATTAAGACTGGGTTATTGGGTTTTGTACCATAATTGGGGTTTGGACAAAAGACCGACACTTGTGGAAATTGGACTATGGGCTATTAATGGGCTTTATATTTGTTTAACTGAATGATAGTTCGTTAATTTAATATAGAGATTTACAATTTGAGGTAATTATAAATAACCACATACACTCGATCGGACACGATGGGCGGGATATTTATAAATACCAATAATCGTTCATTTGACCGGACACGGGGATGGATTAATAGTCAATGGACTCATTAAAATATGGGTGGATTACGTACAAGGACACTTGGCGTAATTGTTAACAAAGTATTAAAACCTTGGGTTACATGCAGTCGATATCCTGGTGTGATTATTAAACAAAGTATTAAGACCTTGTTACAGTTTAAGTCCCCAATTAGTTGGAATATTTGACTTCGGGTATAAGGATAATTTGACGAGGACACTCGCACTTTATATTTATGATCGATGGACTGTTATGGACAAAAACCAGATGGACGTATCGAATAATCCAGGACAAAGGACAATTAACCCATAGTAATAAATTAAAATCAACACATCGAACATCATGATTACGGAAGTTTAAATAAGCATAATTCTCTTTATTTTATATCTCATCGCACTTTTATTTACGGTCATTTTATTTATCGTTATTTTAATTATCGCACTTTTATTTATCGTCATTTACTTTACGCTTTAAATTAAGTTATATTTATATTTAATATTTTACATTAGGTTTTAATTGTGACTTAAGACATAAAATCGACAAACCGGTCACTAAACGGTAAAAACCCCCCCTTTATAATAATAATAATACTACTTATATATATATTTATACAAATATAGTTTAAAATAAATATAGTGTTAAACTTAGTTGTATCCCTGTGGAACGAACCGGACTTACTAAAAACTACACTACTCTACGATTAGGGACACTGTCTATAAATGTTGTAGCAAGGTTTAGGTATATCCATTCAATAAATAAATAAATAACTTGTGTAAAATTGTATCGTATTTAATAGTTTTTCGTAGCAAAATATAATCTATTTCGTATACTACCCTGCACACATCAATGATGATGAATATTGATGGAGGTGATATTAGGATTTTGGATTATGATGATATAGATGGTAGTTAATGGTGTATCCTATCGTATACACACATAAAAGGCATAATGGTTGCATAAAAGTAGCATCAGGAAGGCTGAAAAAAACAGTTTTGTGGAATTATCCGTCCAACGTTCTCCGCTGAACAGGCTGCTCCGTCATGCGTAAGCCCTGAAGGCCGCCTAGCGTGTAAGCCCTGGCCGGATAACGTCACCTTCAGCGTAAATTTCGGATCACAAGTAACAGAACGTATCATCATCTGACACGTGTCCCCGAACAATCTGGTGGATCTGACACTATAAATAGACCCCTTGGGTCGTCATTTTACACAGTTCAGATATTCTGACAACTTTGAGAGCTGAGACTTCACTCTTCTCCCTCTCTCTCTACTTTCTCTCACTAGAAGTCATCCAGCTAGCACTTTTAAGCTCTACGGATGACAGATTGATTAAGCCACCCCACAAGTTTCTACACTTGTGAACCGGGTCTGCAGGGATTATTTTCCAAGGGTAAACATCAATCGGTAACACTCCGCCCTCCTAAAGCTAGATAACTTCTAGTATTGTGTTGACACACTAAGCCTTACTTTATAAGGAAATAGGTGTTAACAATGGCGCCATCCACTAATGCAAAGAACACACGAAACAGAAAAGGAACAAAAACAACTGAAGCTCCATTTGTACTTGAAGCAGTCAATAATCCATCAACTGACGACATGATAACTGTTGAAGATGTACCTGTTCTGCAACTAGATGGTACGATTGAAGAAACAGTTGCTGAAACTGCAGAAAGGCTTAAGCATTTGGCAACTAATTCGGAGAAAAGGCCATTAATCGAAGAAACGACAACCAAAAGTGCAGAAAGACTTCCAAATTTTGTTACTAATCCAGAGCGATGACCATTGATGCAACCACGGCGATGTCCATCATTTATACCTTTTCGGCGGATGGCGGATGGCGGATGGCAAAGATAAGAAAATCATGAAAAGGCAATCTATATCAAAGTACAGGTTGTCTAGACTACTTGACAAGTTGGGAAATCTTATTGATGACTCTGAAGATGATAATGATTTGAGCTATGTTAATAATGATTCTGATGATGAGGTTGATGGCAGAGATGAGTTCATGTCTGAGAAGCAGGCAGTGTTGCTTTTAAATGACATCCTTAAGCAGACAGCTCCGGCAAAGTATAAGCAACATTTAGCGCAGTCCGCCGTCCGTGCTGTGGCTGTAGATAATTTCTTCGCCCTCATTACTGGAGAGCAAGCTACAAAACCACCAGCTATGGTAGAATCCACTCAGTGTTTCATTGATCGAATTGCCAACTATTCGTTGCCCAGAAATCTTGGCATACCGGCAATTGGAGTTTATGATGGTACAACAGATCCTGAGGATTTCCTCACCATGTTTGAAGGCGCTATGAGGTTACAGCATTGGGATGACGAGGTAGCTTGTCATATGTTTCTGCACCCTGCTGTAGAAAATGGCAAGGGAATGGTTTGCTAGCTTGCCGCCAAGAAGCATCACCAGTTATTTGGATCTCCGTGCAAAGTTTGTTATGCAGTATCAAAACCTTTGAAGCTGTACTTTGACACATCTTGATGCACATGAGATCACAATGCATCACAATGAATCCTTGAGTAATTTCATGAAGCGATACACACTTGAAGCACAGAAGATACCTGATTGTCCAGAATCTCAGCTAGTATCTGGTTTTATTTTTTGTCTGGATCAGCGACGGTTTAGTGCACTTGTTCATGCGTTAAGGTATGACTTGCCAAAAACTCTACATCAGGCATTGGAAGTTGTACAGAAGCATGTTCGAGCCGGTGAGCGGGGGATGAATAAGTTTGACGGCAGCAGCAGTAGAAAACCGCACAACGGAGGGCGGTACTTTGACAGAAATCAGAGGAGGAATGACAATTTCAATGGCGGATGGAGAGGCAACAATCATCCCAATGATTTTCATCACAATAGAAGGCCAATAGAGAGGCATCCGTTGATAATGGCGCTGACTAAAACTCCAAAAGAGATTCTTTTCACTGAACCAATCCGGACCACTTTCAATCCGCCGGCACCCATGGAGGAAAGAGAGGGTCCAAAAAGTGAACTATGGTGTGACATTCATGAAGCATGGGGTCATGATACAGATAATTGCAAATCCTTGATGAGAGAGATCATCGCAAAGATCAAAGCAGGAGAGTTAAACCACTTGTTGTCAGGCAAACAATACAGGAGGAATGATCCTCGCAGGAAATTTGGATGGCAAAAGAATGATGGTGGAAGAGGTCGTCGAGGAGATAACAGAAGAAGGGAAGAGCATGGCGGAGGAGATAACAGAAACTAGTATGGAAACCGGATCACGGAGCGTGAGTCAACTCCAGACGTTGTAATCAAAATGGTGTGGTTGAATGGAAGTCACTATGAGGACGGTGAGCAGTCGGATAACAATGTTGATAGCTGGAGATATGCTCCAATTGTTTTTCAACCAATTTAAAATTGGGCTTTGTCCGTTCTGCCAGTGGTCATTTCAGCAGAAATTGCAAACAAGGTCATCAGCCATATTTACACAGATACAGGCAGTGAGGCTGACATCATTTATTGGTATTGTTTCAAGGCTTTTCCAAGGCATGTGCAGGTAAGAGCTAGGCGGACGAGTTTGAAGGTTTCAAGGCTAACAGGAGCGTCAGTGAATGCAATGGGAAGTAGGGGTGTTCAAAATATCCGAATCCGAAATCCGAATCCGAATTATCCGAAACCCGAATCCGAAAATATCCGAAAAATCGGATATCCGAAAATTCGGATATCCGAAAATCGGATATCCGATTTTTCGGATTCGGATATCGGATGGAGTTTTTAAAATTTTCGGATATTCGGATATCCGAATATCCGAAAAATTTTAAAAAATCCGAAAAAATCCGAAAAATATCCGAAATATCCGATAAATATCCGAAAATTATCCGAATATCCGAAAAATTATCCGAATATCCGGAAAATTATCCGAAAATATTCGAAGTTCTTCAAAAATATCGGATATTCGGATAATCCGATATCCGAATCCGAAATTTCGGATATCCGGTTTTCGGATATCCGAAATTTCGGATTCGGATTTCGGATGGGGTTTTTCACTATCCGAATTTTCGGATATCCGAAATTTCGGATATCCGAATTTCGGATATCCGAAAATGAACACCCCTAATGGGAAGAGTTCATTTGGAGGTCATTTTGGGAACATTTCCACTATTAAGAACCAAAACAATCGATTTCACTATTCTGGATGGCAACTCTCGATTTAATGTCCTTTTTGGACGGGCAGCGTTAGCTAAATTTGGAACAATAACATCAACGGCTCATGCAGAGATTAGATTCCCAACTCCGAATAGAGTAGCCGCCATACACTCACAGTATGTGGCACCAACAACGGAACGGTCCACATTTGCAAGCTCACCAGAAGGCAATATGAATCCGAGGAGGCGTAATCGGTTATTCAGTAAGGATGAGGTTCAGGAGTTCTTTATAGCATGATCATGTGTTCAGGCCAGACAGCGCTAGGCGCTTGGCATTTGAAGAAACAATTTCCAACATTTTATCAAGAGAAAAGTTTATCATTTCAATAAGAGCAGTTTGTTAGCATTTCTGAAGAACAGAATTTATCAATTTACTGTTGACCATTGTGGTCATCTTTACAGAGCATATGTTTTCAATTGCATACACTAAACGTTCATGATGTACTAATTAGGCTTGATCCACCTAAATTCATCATCAATTGTTTATGTATTGCACAGTACTGATCAATAAAATTTTATATTTTTTCTTATGCAAAGTGCTGCCTGTGACAAATGTAAAACATTACATTTATATCCTGCCCTCAGAAGGAGAGTATTTTTATACCTCCGATGGCAGAAGCTTTTGTGCCGACTAGCAGAGGCACAAGGGATCGGCTAGAAAACGTTAAAGTTTTACTAGAACGCACCGAGGCAAAATACAAAACTCAGATACTTGTCATGACAAACATTATAAAAACTTACTTCACAGAACGAAAGAAGTTTATATCTTATGAAGGCCAAACTATATTAACAATTCTTCCTCATATGTTTTATGACGGAAGGCGTATGACGGACAGGTCACTAACTCATAACTAATATTTATGCAATGTTACAAAAATTCTTCCTCGTATACATTATGACGGAGGGCGTACGGCGGAAATATTATTTTATAATCACTCTTCAAACACACTTCGTAACTATTCCTCATTAATTTGATGACGGAATGTATATAACAAATTACAAATGTCCTACAGCATGTTTAAAGACATAATGTTTGCAAAGCGAATTTTTTAAATGTTGCTCATTCAGCTGAAGTTAACAGTGCAAAACTTCCAAAAACGAATTATCTTAAATACTTGTCTAAGTGCTTCGCTCTGTTATACAGTGTACAGTTGTACGTAACAAATTTATTATATGCTTCAGTGCATCACAGATTTGTTCTAAGCAGGAAACAACAAAATAATTGGAACAAATATGTAATAAGATACAATCATTAAAGCAATACATATTTATGGTATTCAAGTTATCAATGTTTATTACAAACGGTTGCTCATCAAATGGTTACAAGTTTATGAAAATTCAACATTGAGCACATCCTGAGCAGAGGACTCCTCTCAGCTGCATACTTCATCATAAACATCTATCTTCAGATTGATCAATCTGTCTCTAGCTTCATCAACCTTCTCCAGGGTTCCAGGAGGCATCAGATTCGTAATAGCAGCAGGGAGAGACTTGTTTGGAGCAAGGCGTCTAGTCAATTTGTCTGTCACATCAGCAATAGCATGGGTGTGTATAGCATCAACATAATCGTTGTAGGGATTCCCCACAAGACTGGATCCAAGAAACTTCGCTATCAAACCCAGTATACCCTTCTTAAGCTCAGCAAAATTACCCTCGCCTTCCTCCGCCCTCCGGAGAAGCTCAGCAGATTTCTCCCTCAACTCCTTCTCCAGCTCGCTTACTTTCACCTGCTCCTCCTCAAGTCTTTTCTTCTCAGCATCCTTTTCCCCTTGCAGAGCAACAGCGGCATCTTGAGCACTTTTTAGCTCAACTTCTCTAGCCTTTATTGTTTTCTGAGCGTCACTCAGGGCACACTCAGCATCAGCAGCTCTCTTACGAGCATTTGCACCTTCAGCTATATCTTTACGGGCTATAACAAGAATAGACTCCTGATGCCTCTGCAGTTTCAGAACGGATTCTAGATGGTTAGTCAATAGTACATGAGCTGCAGCAGTTGACTCCCTAAGTTGGTCAGAGCAGAGAGCGGTGAAATATGGTTTTAGCTCAGGGATGGCATAACCCTGTAGAAGAAAAAATTTTAAGCAACTCACATAAATAAATTGCAAGCATATACATGAAGGAAGTTTTATCATTCATACCTGAAGAAGAGTTGAAAATTCTTTGTCCTTAGTAGCAGGATTCTCAATGATCACCTGCAATGTCCTTACATGAGCTGGAAGGTATGGCTCTTGTTCATTGGATGAGGTGATCGGAGGGATAGTAGAGCTAGGATGTGGAGAATGATAGGAGGCGTCGTCCTCCGTCCTTGAATCATGGAATTCGAATTCATTAAAAGGAGTAAAGTTTGGGTCAGGAGTTTTCAGACCCTTATCACCTTCACCTTCAAGGTTCTCCTCCGGCCTCCGCTCACCGCCTTCAGTAGCCTTTCCTTGGCTGTCGTCAGATTCTGCTAAAATCACTAACAGAAACAAATTAGCATTATGAACAAGTATAACAGTTATGAGCATAGACATGTGCATTATCAAGAAAGAGCAGAATGGACATACTTCTTCTGCGTTTCTGCTTTTGGCCCCCTCTGTACTTTTCACCCTTTTAGAGCGTATGCTCTTCTTCCTTGTCTTTTGGGTTGGAGGGGGGGTGGGGTTTGTTTCACCCGTGATATCAACTGAGCCTGATTTCTGCTGCTCGGCGGTGGTGGTGTCATCCACTGTTCGTTCAGTATCTGTCTGTTCAGATCCAGACTCAGTATCAGAACTGCTAACAACGATTTCTTCACCCTTTTCTGTAGCAGCAGCATCAGCAGCAGCCTTAGCTTCAGCTGCAGCTCTCTCTGCCTCTAGCTCTTCAGCAGTTTTGTCACGAGCAGTGACCTCCACTTCATCATCAAGATCGACGGATAAAAGTGCAGAACGAACCTGCATCACGGAGTTGGCTGCAAAAATTAAACATAAACAGCAATATAAGCAAACATGACAAACAATAGACACACATTTATATATAATAGGATGATCATATCACATCCTACCCTGGTTTTTCTCACGGAGTACTGGCACAGAAGTGCTTGGCCATTCTTGACTCACTTTGCACAGCACAAGAATTCCCTCATACCTCTCGTATGATCTGGGCGGAAGACGGAGCTCTTTCAAGTTATTTACTATCCGCTGCTCTGCGGCAGAAATCTTAACACCCTTTCCTACACCAGCATCAATAGCACCCCATTCCCAGACAACGGAGTACTCCTCCGGAATAACAGTTTCATCAACAAAGAAAAATGGACTTTTCCAGTCCTTCAAGTTTGATACTCTATTTGTACCAACAAAATGAGTATTTCGTTTACTATCAATAGTAAGCCAGCAGTCACTAATTGTGCGAATTATAAAAAAAGAGATAAAAACTTTAATGCGAGGCTTTATATTAGTAGCATCGCAGTACATTTCAAAAAGGATGATTTTTTGAAGGCCATGGGGATGCATTTGACTAAGACAGGCCTTATAATATCTAAGAAGGCGAAGGAGAAAGTTCGTAAGGGGAACACGGAGGTTACCGTGGGTAATTTGTAAGGCGTATAAAGTAATTTTTCCATCAGGAGGGTTGTCAGCAGTTTGTTTGTTGGTAGGAAGAACAGGGTTGTATTGATTAAGATGGCGGAAGGGAATCTTTAAACCATCTAAATATTCACTTGTCAGTGATGAAGCCATCGTGCTAACTTCTGGAATGTCAGCGGTATTTGACGAAGAAGGCTTTGCGTGTTCTTAGCCAGTACTCAGAGTAGAAGCCATGATAAAACAGTAAAAAGATATCAACAAGAAGAAAATTGCAGAAGGATGAAGTATAACTAACCTTGGAAGATGCTAAACCTTAAAAAGTTGAAAATTGAAGAATACAATGAAGATTTGGGGAGAAATATGCTTTTCAGATCTTGGCAAACGTAAAAAAGTGAAGGTAAAAGGGTTATGACGGTTTGTTTAGGAGTTCATCGATGCAATTTTTATGGCCACGATTGAGACACGTGTATGGGTGAGTTTAAACGTGAGGTACGAAATAACACTTTTACAGCTGGAGGTGCGAGAAGGATCTCAACCGTGCAAAATTAATCATAACAGCGTCAGTAAAATTTGTCTGTATTTAATGCCTGTAATGTTTCCCCCGATGCAAATGGGCAATGAGCAGGCTAGGTTTGCATGCGTTATCAAAAGCTTAATAACTTAAACATTTTTCAAATGCTTAAGTCATTAAACTGGGGGGACTTAATGGTGTATCCTATCGTATACACACATAAAAGGCATAATGGTTGCATAAAAGTAGCATTAGGAAGGCTGGAAACAACAGTTTTGTAGAATTATCCGTCCAGCTTTCTCCGCTGAGCAGGCTGCTCCGTCATGCGTAAGCCCTGAAGGCCGCCTAGCGCGTAAGCCCTGGTCGGAGAACCTCACCTTCAGCGTAAATTTCGGATCACAAGTAACAGAACGTATCATCATCTGACACGTGTCCCCGAACAATCTGGTGGATCTGACACTATAAATAGACCCCTTGGGTCGTCATTTTACACAGTTCAGATATTCTGACAACTTTGAGAGCAGAGACTTCACTCTTCTCTCTCTCTCTACTTTCTCTCACTAGAAGTCATCCGGCTAGCACTTTTACACTCTATGGACGACAGATTGATTAAGCCACCCCACAAGTTTCTACACTTGTGAACCGGGTCTGCAGGGATTATTTCCCAAGGGTAAACATCAATCGGCAACACTCTGCCCTCCTAAAGCTAGATAACTTCTAGTATTGTGTTGACACACTAACCCTTACCTCATAAGGAAATAGGTGTTAACAGTAGTGATATTTGATGATGATAGTAATATAAGAAATCTGATAATGATACATGATATTGAATAATGATGATACTAGATAATTTAATGGGTTTAAAGGGAAGGCAGTAGATACAAGTTAAAAGAATTTAATGAGCAAACCAATCAGGAAAAATAGAACAGCTCATTGGTTTAAAAGGGAATTGCTGAACAAGAGGTTACGGGTTCGAGCCCGGGCTGGGGATTTCTTTTTAGAAAAAGAAGGAGAAGAAGAAAGAAACAGGGTTTTATGGCTTAAAAGGTTTAATGGGCGATTTATGTCAGGAAATAAATAAATAGAGGAATGGTTAAGAATATTATTGGGTTAGCGGGACGTCGCGAGTTCAAACCCGGACTTGGGCATTTTTTTAGGACTACTCCTTTGAGGTAGTTTACTTATTACTCATTTTTATTATTATTATTATTATTATTATTATTATTATTATTATTATTATTATTATTATTATTATTATTATTATTATTATTATTATCATTTTTAATGTAAGTAGTATTATTATTGAAACTAATTTTTTTATAAAAATTATCATATTTATTATTAGAACAATCATTATTATTATTATTATTAGAATTATCATTATTATTTTCATTATTATTTTTATTATCATTTTTATTATTTCTAATACTAATATTATTATTTCTATCATTATTATTATTAGTATTATTAATAAATCAAATAAATATTTTCTATATAAAAATATATTATGAACATAAAGCATAACAATATTATTATTTTTGTAATAAATATTAATTATCTATTTAAAGTATATAAAATAGATAAGTTAATTTAATTATTAATGAAACGTACAAGTTACTAAAATAACAATTAATAATAATATCTAAATTTGTTCAATTACAACTATATGTGTTAATATATATATAAATGATATAGGTTCGTGAATCCGAGGTCGACCCTGCATTGTTCAGTAGCGTCGTATGAATATTTTTACTACAAAATATCGTATTGTGAGTTCATTTGCTCCCTTTTACTCTTTATATTTTTGGGACTGAGAATACATGCGCTGTTTTTATAACTACTTTATTAAATGCTTTTGAAATATATTTGGAACTGCAAATACATGAAATGTTTTTATAAATGTTTGACGAGATAGACACAAGCAAAACATTCCTCGAATGAATTATTATGCAGACAGAAGTTCTGTGGATTATTATTGAATTAGTTGGACGTGATAATTGCCACTAATTGTTGTGAATATTTCCCCTAATTATTATTGCTTGGTAACCTAAGAATTAGAATCGGGTATGGCCCTAATTCACGTGAATCCTAAAGGTAGCTACCGGGTTTAACACCCACACCCACAATATTCACTAGACGGAAGAGCTAGTGGGCGTGGTGTTTAGTACTTCGAAGTTTATATGATTATTATACAGACGAGATGTTCTGTTTTGGGGATATTATTGATGTGCATTATATGTTAAGGTCGGTTACCAAGTCAAGCTATGAAAGCAAAGTGAATATTATGTATCGAGAGAATGATTTTATACATAGGTTATGTGTATGTTATTTGTGTGCCCGAGATATGTGTACGGTTATTTAAAAATCGCGAGGCAACCTACGGGGAGAAAAGGATACGAACCTACTCTGCTAAGCATTATGAAAATGGTTTTGTACACGAGATAGGTTTACTGTATTTAAATCTTGTGGTCTATCAAAATGATGAATTTTATTGTTTTATGATAAACCTATGAACTCACCAACCTTTTGGTTAACACTTTTAAGCATGTTTATTCTCAGGTATGAAAGAAACCTTCCGCTGTGCATTTGCTCATATTACATGGAGTTGTTCATGGCATATAGAGGTCCATTCATCGCAATGGTACCAGATGTTATTGTATTCATTCAAGAGAATTTGGACGGGGTATGACAGTTGGTATCAGAGCGGTGGTCTTAGCGAACCAGTTCTTGCATTAGTGTGTCTAACTGATAGTTGCTTAGATGCATTAGTAGGTCTGGACTTGGACCGTGTTTGCATGTCAAACGTTTTGCTTATCATTTCGTGTCAAAAATTACCTGCTTATCATTCTTAGGGAATCACTTGCTTATCATTCTTAGTCTAGACACATCTTACTGCTTTGATTGCATGAATAGTGTATAGACAAAATTCATATCTTGGCGTATCTATTACTGTTACCTTTGCCTGACAACTTTCAAAATTTTCTTCGTAATCTGCGGAATCTCTATGCTATAAATAAGTATTCTGTGTAATTAGAATATCATTTGACATCCGAAAATCATTTCATATCGAAAAATCCTTTATTCAATCGTACGAAATGGAACTCGTCATTAGTTCGAGTCCCTCAGATTCCGATAGCTATTCCGATAGTTATTCCGACAGCTATTCTGACATGGAGTTTCACTCGAACTCCGAAAGCAGTGTGACCGGAATGGATCAACCAATCAGTCATCACTAATTCTGGATGAATTGGGGATGGATTCGTAGTCGACTTAATCAATGGAGACGCGAAGAAGGCGATCCTTTCCACCAACCAAATTGCCCTCTTGACGAAGAACCTGAAGCACTTACCGGTGAACCAGTCCGAAACACCATTTTCACCCTCATTTCCAGAATATCTCGCCACAATTATATTCTATCTAAAATTCTAAACCTTATTCATCCGCTCATTTCAACCGACAATCATCCCGAAATAATAGAATAAGTCAACGAACTTCGCGCTCGAGTAATCAATTTGGAGAATATGGTGCAAAATTTATCAGCTTCAACAACATCACCGGCACCAACAGTACCATCAGTAACAGCACCAGTACCATCAATAATCCATGCCTCAACATCTCATTCTGTACCTCGAGTATAATCATCGTTCTACGTATCGTTCTACATCAATGATCTTCGATCTTCATGGCGATTATGTAATCTCTAATGTTTTAGAGATTATGTATTCTAGTTTTGACGATAAACCAAATGAGTTTAATATCATATTAACTCATAAATCCATGACTACATCTGAAGAAAATATACATGTATATATGTTTTCATAAGGATTGTAATTAAAAATTCTTTTGTACAAACTGTTAATGGTGAAAATATTTTAACGGGTAGGTAATACCCGAGGAATATTTAGATTTCACATTAATAAGTTACACTGTACATTCTTTGAATCTGATTCAACAGTCATTTACTATCCTACTTACATCCACCGATATACGTATTCGTTCACCACAGAACAACCATTTTCATTCAATTTCATATTTGGATTTTGACTTATCAGAATCCAATAAGTGGCATAATGAAGAAAACATTGGACAAAATAAAATTTGTTAGAAAAAAACAAATTAACTATGAGAAATTTTGTTAAGAATCCACGCTAACAAAATCCTAGCTAATTGTTCCTAGCTAACTGCTAATTCCTTATTACATTTTAATTATCGCAATTTATTTTATCGCAATTTAATTCTCTCAATTTTATTTATAGTCATTTAATTTCTGTTATTTATTTTACACACTTTAAATATCGGGACACGTATACAAGGTTTTGACATATTATATCGACGCATCTATATATATTATTTGGAATAAACATAGACACTCTATATGCAGTAATGTTCGAGTTAGCTATACAGGGTTGAGGTTGATTCTACAATAATATATATACTTTGAGTTGTGATCGAGTCTGAGACATGTATATAACGGGTCACGGCATGTATTAATTAATTCGAATATTATATATTAAACTATATATGAATTGTTGAACTACTAATTGTGGACTCCTAACTATGGACTAATGACATTGGACAATTAAAATGAATTAAAATATTGATTTTAACATATGAAACTAAACCTTTCTTCAAGTTTGCCACTTGATTTCATCTTAAACCTCATTTGTATCTTGACGATTACAATCTGCGTTCAAACCTTTCATGATTCTTGAAAACACCTCAAGTGAGAGAATGAACCAACCGCACTTCATCTACGGAAGGAAAAATTGATGCATATAGTTATGCACCTTAAAACACTCGGAACCTGAGTAAACATTTAACACGTATCTGTTCTAGCTTCTTTGGCATTGTTATTACCGAAAATAACCTGCAATTCTTTTTCAAATTAGCCAATTTGTCACAGCTCCAGTAAATCAGCTTAAATTTTTCATTCGAATAAAACTTATTATAAAGATTACCCCTTCATCATCGTTACCGGAGAACCTTTTATATTCCACCACATTACCAGCAGACGTACCAGCAACCTCGTTGCTCCTTGGCTTATATCTCTCCGACAGATCACAAGGACTAAACTTGTACATAAATAATCCTGATGATTCTGTTTCTGATGAAATCTTTAGCAACTACCTTGTTCCGTAATTGTTCTAAATCATTGTGAATGAACTTCTTCATCACATTTTGATTGTAAAATTATAAGATATTATCGTATCCTTCATTATAAATATCCTCCATATTACTGAAGATATTTTCATAACTATTCTTATCTAAAATCATTAATCTCTTCGCGCTATCAGTATTACATCATATAAGAAACTGTTAGTTTCTATATTCTGTAAACTTTCGAGTTTAAACTATGAATGTTTTTGAAGTAGTGTTGGAAATTGATGCATGAGTTAGTATGATATAATGACACTTGATCAACGTGATTATATTACAGTAAGTCATGCGGAGTTTCTAATGGAACATGATGATTCACAGATCATAACGTTATCATGTGCCATGTTACACGACTCTTACATTCTATCTGATCTACAAACATATCAAGAACATATTTTCTTGATAGTTCTATCTTTTCTCCTGAATTCTGGTAATTTAACCAATCAGATCGTGCTATTACAATTTCCTTCTTAGAACATTAATGAGGATCATAACTTTCTTAATTTCCGAAGGATCAAATCTTTATAAGATTTTCTTTAAATCTCTTGAATTCCAGAAATCAAATGTGACTACGTCAAGAGTTAAGACGAACCTTTATTTCATTCACTTCACTCTTTTGTGGTAGCTTCACTCGTACGTTTCGAGTAATCGAATTGTTTCATTCATATTACTCAAGGATGATAAAACTCTATTTATCAACTCATATTCGTCATGAAAACATACTTATTGTCAACCATGATGATCTCTATCAAATTTTGGGGACGAAATTTCTTTAACGGGTAGGTACTGTGACGACCTGAAAAACTTCGACTAATTTTAAACCAAACTCTCGATATGATTTAATATTTTTGACACAATAAGCAAAGTCTGTAAGGTTGAGTCTCAAAAATTTTGAACTGTTTCATATATTCAATTGACTTTCGACCATTCTTGACGATTCACGAACAACTATTTGTAAATAGATATGTGTGTGTGTGTGTGTGTGTATATATATATATATATATATATAATAACTGGAAATATAATTTGAAATATTATATGTTGTTGTTATAAAATGTAATTATGTAAAATAAAATAAAAAATATGATATTATGAAAATTATTATTTAAAACGTATTTATATATATAAATAAGTTATATTAAATAAATATATTGTGATTTCGAATCTATTAAGTAAACGACGATAACGCTCAATTGTCATTCGATTGATATTAAGCAAGTTAAAATCAAACTTATGAAATTTTAAAATAAACGGTGATCCGAAAATTAGTTTTATAAATTATAGGCTTACTAAAAATATATTTAGAAGCTAAATAATAAATTTGAACACTTTTTATATTTTACCCAGAATCGAGCGGGGCAGTTGATGTAATTTTTATTTAATAAATTAATGATCGAATTTTATACCATAATGACCGAAATAAATAAAGATAATTACTGTGAAAGTTTGGGATTTTTCTAAAGACTTTTATCCGCCACTGATTATGAACGAAACACGAATTTCAGTCCATAAATGAAATAGTAAACGACGGCTAACTTAATCACACGTTTTAATTTTATATTATATTATATTATTATTATATTACTAGTTGAGGACCCGCGAATTCGCAGGACTTTGTGAGTGTAAAAATAATATTAAGAATTTCAATAATGTATATTTTAGCTATATCTTTATTTTTACTATATCCAATGTAGCAATGCAAATTAAAAATGCAAACATCTATATATATATATATATATATATATATATATATATATATATATATATATATATATATATATATATATATATATATATGTTTGCAATGCAAATTAAAAGTATGATAATGAGTGTTCCAAGTACATAGCAACATTATAACACGTCACACATGAACAAAACAGTGAAAAACTAACCAAAACTTTTTTTGTTGTTGTCAAATAGTTAATTTTAAAGAATCCTCATTACTTCAATTAGTTGGAACGTTAGTTGGCAAACATCGTAGGTCACCGAACACAGATCTCCATCAGCCAACTCATTATGCTAATAAATTGCCTCCATCCTCTGGATACTACCTCGGTTCTTTCTGCACTATAAAGCCCCGTACTTGCATCAAGATTGAGAACAGTAACACTTGAGCAAGGGAAAACTCCTGGTAGACAGTGGCGAACCCAGGATGAAAGCGTCAAGAGTTTTGACATTAATTGGATTGAAATGTAACAAAATGTAAAATGATTTAATATGAGTAATCGAACGAAATTTGAAACAAAAGGGTAACCTCGTCAGCTTGTGAATCTGTAGGATGGTTCCCCTTTAATACATAAGTCAAACTTGACAAATCAAAGACTGAGATGCTAATGATAAATCTTTTACATGAGAGAAACAACATTAGTTTTTCTTTATTTTATTTTTTTTAATTTACATGAACCCCCATTCAAAGTAACTAACTGTTACCCCCCCTTAATTTGCAACTTTGTCAGGCATGATAACAACACCTTTCTTCGATAAAATCTGTTAAAAAAACACATAATGGTGTTGTTATTGTAATGTAACAAAATGCAAAATGATTTAATATGAGTAATCGAATGAAATTTGAAACAAAAGGGTCGTGTACTTCATAGATCACCCATATTGACCCGTGAGAAAACCCACCCATTCCGTTGTATCTGAAATTTAAAAAGAGATCTAGTGCAAGTTTGTACCTTGGGGATGAATTGGACGTTTTTCAACTTGCGTTGAGTAGACATTTTGTACACAATTTCTCTGTCCGCAATTGGCACATCCGACAAAATTTCCTACATAGATTAACTTAAATTTTGAGTAAATGATGGCCAGTATGTATGAACATTAGTATGAACTATGAAGTACACGACCCATTAATCTGACCCATTACCAATGCCTTTTAAGAATTAAAAAAAATTAAAAAAAAATTTATAACAACTTTACCCATTACACTGACCCATTAGTTCTGTCCCATTACCAATGCCTTTAAAAAAAACTTTATAACAACTTTAGCCATTACACTGACCCATTACCAATGCCTTTTAAAAATAAAATAAAAAACTTTGTAACTTAACACATTACACTGACCCATTAATTCTGACTCATTACCAATGCCTTTTAAAAATAAAAATAAAAAACTTTATAACAACCTTACCCATTACACTGACCCATTAATTCTGAAAGGATTTAACCTGTACCTGCCATAATCCTGAGATGCAGATGTGGAATTATTATTCAATTGCTCATATACAATTCTGATCATAGAAAGCTAAGCTCTTACTTATCATGGCAGATTCTGGAGGTCTTTTACTATCCGAAAGCATAGTAGCAACAACCATTAGCTGTAAGCTGAAACAAATACACAAACCCATAAAGCATAGTAGCAATAACCATTAGCTGCAAGCTGAAACAAATACACAAACCCATGAACCTACAAAATATGAAACGTTTTGCTTTTCATGAAAAAGAGCAGCTAATTGTAACGACAATAATACATTTTGCTTTTCATTAGGATCACCTTGTTTTATGAAATATAAAGCTTCATTCCCAGTGCAAAAACCTGGCAAAAATGATCTTTGTTACCTAAAACTGATATCCAGTTACTTTAAAATTATGAAAAACTTTCAAAACATGAAAGGAGTATATAGGTAAATTAATCATCGAAATAATGGAACGAAAAAAAAGAAACTGAAATAGGGATAATCCAAATGAAACTAATTGCAATTCTCATAGCTTTATGTATGAATAGTAATAATTAGCCTAATTCTAAATGTTAGAAAATTACATTCAAGAGCTTTTCTAATATCAAGATGTTAACATCCCTTCTCATACATGTAATAATAAATTTGCATAATTAATCACCAAAATATATCAAATCATTCCTAATTTATAGCATTTTCAACTTCACCAGTAGCTGTTAAAAGTGGGAATTGCTTATTGCTTATATAATTGTACAAAAATTGAAAAAATTACCACTGATTACTTCGCTGTCGGTTGGTAACCCTCAAGATAAATGGACATGTAACCTCTGCATGCGTTTAAGACCACCCTCCAATATAGAATTTAGATTCTTTCTATACATATCATGTAAACAAACTGGGCATCGCAACAGAAACATGATCAACAAACAGTCGAAAGTAGATTGTTAAATGAGTGCCAGGTTGAATGTTTTTACCAGGATATTCTTCAGCAGAAAGAATGGGCATGAGTAAACTTTCGGTCTCAACCAACTGTAAACTAAACATATAAAGATCTTACGAACTTAACAAAAAAGAGACCTAAGATCAACCAACCAACTACCACGATCCCTTCTCAAAGCCCAATTAAATGGACTTTTAAATCAACAATTTCTCTGAACCCATGATATTCAATCCATAAAACCAAGAATTTAACAAACAAAGAATCTTGTCTAACACTTTTCAAATTAAAAACTCACATTACATAACAGAAATGCATTTCAAATTTATAGGGTAACGACATAAACTAAAAAAAAAAGAAACATATTAAAAAATAAAAAATGTTACCTTCATTGTGGTAACACACAAAATACTGTGAAGCAATCCCACCAAAAATGTCAACAAAAACCTGGAAAAAAACACATTAGACACTCCATCATCGACAAAAGACACAACTACAAAATCTGAAAACATACAACCTCACAAAAAAGTTTACAAATATAGAAGTCCACATAACTATATTAACTTGTCGAGTGTATTACATGAACATCAGATGACAAAAAATTAGACTTCATGCATACTTTGAAATCTTTCTTACAGTTGCAAACTCGCCGAACTTGTTTGTACCTCCATAATATATAATAAAACGTTATCACAAGTTCTATTTTCTACATTTTCTTACCATATAAACTAACTTATTGCTTCATTTGTATTAAAAGAGATTTATTTTGACCAAGAACATCATCTATTCAGGAGTTTGATTGATCTACAACTAAAAGCAAATATTGTTAGTCTAAAATATGAAAGCATCAACAAATGACTCACTACATCAATGTCTTAAAAGTTGGTGCCTAGAACCAATTACCAAAACTGCACAATTTACCAAAAACTGCACAAATTCATACATTATACTGTAATAAAAAATCCATAACCTGCACAAAATAGTTACACATTCATTTTGGGGGAAGTTCAGTTATTTATGTCTTAAAAAAACTCAAATAGTCAAATAAACGTTTAAGCTCTTTTTTATATAGACATCTCATCAAATAGGTAGTGTGCATTATGTGACATTCAATATATAAAAAAATCTTTGGACTCGTGATTTACATCAATGTTTGGGCTTGTGATTCACAAAAATAAGACTTGATTACAAATGGTATTCGATAAAATAGCATATAAAATAATACTTGATTACCTGATCAGTCTTTAATCTTCATAACATCGTGTTCACAATAACAGTTTTCAGGTTGAATAAATTATCTGCAAGTAATAGTTGATTGATAAAGAAAATCAATATTTCGAGGGAAACACAAAATCAAAGTAAGTTCAAAAACAACTAATCGATATATAAAGCAATAAACAGATGAAATCTTTAGATCTTTTCGCTATCAAACTGATGGATTTTACCTTCGACGCTTAATGCCGATGAATATGATCTGAATAATCAAATCGTCGATGCATATGATCCGAATAATCAAATCATCTATATAGATTGGATTAAAATCAAATCAATAAACAGAAATTAATCAAAACTAATCTAAATTCAAATTAAACAGATTCATCAAAATCTTATTACCTTGTGCGAATTCGATATAGATGACTGAAGAATTGATTTGTTTGGCGATGGATGGAGGATTGGATGAAGAATCGATTTCGGGTTTTTTGGTTGATTAGCTGAGTGTTACTGATTTGAGATGAGAGAGTTTTGAAGCACATATCAATCAAGCACATATCCGAAAAAGAGTTGACAGTGTACAACTTTTTCAAGTTTTATTTATTTTAACACAAAAAAAAAAAATAATCAAAAGTTATTAATCAACCTTCAACATACATTAAACTTATCAAACTAAACCAATCTTTGTACCGACTGACACACCAATTTAAACTTATTTTTAGACTCACATAAAATAGCCTAACAATCTAAGATTAACGTAACAAATCACAAACACATAGATTGGCACATAACAAAGATCCAATGAGTATAATACCTAAAATATGCAAGGTCATATCGATCAAATGTAATCATAATCCAATCAGTACACTATAAAGTTTTAGGTAACTTTTGTTTGTTTTACTAAATTCTCAATTCCTACATCTCTCCCATGATGTTACTCATTTATTCAGCTAGAGATAAAAAAAAATGAGAGTACTTTAAATTGATGAGTCCAAATTGATACTTATAAGGAAACACAATTAAAAAAGAATGAGTTAAGAAATTTACTTTCTGTGGCTGGACAGTTCCATGAAATGAAAACATCCAAGACGATCAACACAATAGCATTCACAAACAAATTTAATGGATCATCCTACAATTTCAGCAAAAAAAAGACCATATAGGAACTACGGATGTAGAACTGATTTCGGTATAAATAATCCCCTGACTTGTAAAACTTATTTGACAAGACATCACCGACCCGAACTCCAAACAAACCACCAAGAGAACAACCAATTATTAATAAAATTAACAAATTTGACATTTACATATGCCATTTCTATGTAATCTCAGTTAAAAAGGTTAACATACCATAATCGTGGCGGTGACGTTGAAGTGATTCCTTTCCCAACCTGATATGAAGACCGTCATTCTTACAACACTTCATCAGACCACCTTTGTTGCCCGTTTGATGATTGCAAAGAAACTATCAAGACCACAGTTGTTTTTTTATCTAATAATAATTTGGTGACAGTTTCGAAAACATAATCACTAAATCATTCAATCAAATGTAGTTCTTGAATGACTTATGACATACATTACATGTTAGTTAATAATTCAGTCAAAGGTAGATCAATGGTTCGTATTCAAATGGTTAGGTTATTTAATGGTACAGTCATACAAACCTTGAGCCAGTGAAAAGTGGATGTAGAGACCATAACTAAACCATGATTGTACCCATCTCCCACAAATCTGTCAATGAAATAAGATTAAAAAGCTTGGTTTGAGAAGCACAAATTGTGATAAATCTTGGTTAAAAAAGCATTTAGTATATCGAATTTTGCAATGATGATGTTTGTAATGTAACTTAAGCGTACCTTCCATTCTCCCATGGATTTATTCGATTATCTTTACACTATAAAGCAGGCTCTGGATGCTACTTGCAAAAAAGGAAAGTATACAAATAGTTAAACAAATATAAAAAAATCAAAATGCTTTGCTAATCAATGTTAGACTATAGGTGAGAATCTGTCTACATCAAATAGAAGAGTCTGACAAAGTGTGCTTTCTGAGTGTTTTTTTTTTTTTTTTTTTTTTTTGCTTTTGCTTGAACCCTGTAGTCTTAGAGACATGTTTTTTTCCATTATGGAAGATAAAAGAGGGAAATAAACGTAGTGTATAAATTCAACAATAGAACATAAAAGTGCCTATAAACCAGAATGAATGTACGATGAGAACTAATTTAGTATGACAACAAAATCCAATCAGATCTGATGATAAACTCATAAAAATATAACTTGACAATAAAAAACGATTCAAGAAGAGTATGCATACCTTTAATCCTTTTTGAGTTTCGTCAGTTGTTTCAACGACAATGATGAACCAATTCACGACACACCATCGGGTCCACCTACAATCATGGTTGAGATAAAATCATCAGTTTGATCCTAATCGACGCAATAGCAAATATATAACTTATAATTCTGATAAACACAATCGTGATATTGGGCGAGAAATCGAAAAATCACCAAATCGAAGAAAAAGAAGTATTCGAAGAAAATAAGAGGCTAATTACTGAAGACGAAATTGATTCTTAGAACTTGCAAGTTTTTTTATATTGATTTTTTTAGAAGCTTACGCTTTAGGGTTAATCCTAAAACGCGTTGAAGTGATTGCTCAAATCAAAAGGTTGACTTCATCAAATCGATTTGTAGTTATATGGGATCGAGATTTGTGGATTAATTGAAAAAAGTTGAAGATATCTTGTGCGATGTTCATGGTTGAAAGGATTTGATTGAGTGATTTAGGTTACAAATTAGGGATTTGATTGAGATGAGAGAGTTTTGAAGGGTTGAAGAACACTGCGTAGCTTGCAAATGAATTTGAGATGGATCGATCCTTAATTTTAGGGCTAAACCCCTTACGTTTTTTTAGTTTTGAAGGCTAATTTTGTCTGATTACCTCTTAATCCAAGAATTGTCACGTGATTAAGGGTTGATTTTGAAATGAATGGTTGTGATTAGAGGTGGTTAAAAGATTAGATGGCTAGGATTGAAAGTTGATGGGAATTGTCACTTATTTGTGTGTTTACTTTAAGTATAAGAGAGATTATTATGATTCGATTACAAATTCTGTTATCAATCATTTCTCTAAATTTAACTAGCAAACAATTGACAATCAAATCATATTATTGTTTACTTTTTAATTGAGTGATGATATTAAATATATATACACACGTTTACATTTAGTTGAAGGATCAACCTTCATCCTTGGGCAACACACATTCATCTACCCTCCTCCACCTTTTGCTGTATTTGAAGTTAGAAAACCCATCAACCACCTAGTTGTTGATACCACTGCAGCCCCTGGTCACTGTTGCACGCCAGCATCAATTAACCACCTTGGTTTTACCACAACCATCGGCCACCTTTCACCGAGAGCACCACTTCCTTTCTCTCTCACTTGTTTCTCTCTCCCTCTCTTAATCCTTGCAACCAAAAGCACCATACACCACCATGAACACCATCATCTATAAACACCTACAACATGCATCTATCTATATTACAGCATACACATGCATAGAGATATGCATACCAAGGTAAAAATAGTCAACTTCTACGCTTTCTTGTTTTTCTTTTAACTCGACAACCACAACCATTATTACTTAAACAACTACTGTTACTAGCTGCATTTTTTTCTGTTTCTTTTTGTTTTCAGTCGAACAACCAATACACCACAATTAAATTACCACCAAAATCCATCAAACACCACCATTAAACCACAAACCATCATCACCTTAAACATGTTACTGTTGTTTACTGTCTATTGCTATTTCTGTTATGAACACTGACAAACACCAATTATGCCACCATGATACAACCATTAAACCACCACCATCTCTGGATAACCATCAACCCGTCACCATCACCTTTGAGTTCTTTCTCTGCTAACGAGCCCGATCACCAATTTCTTGATGTTGTTCGGATCAAAAATCATCGACCACTTCCTAAACAGTGAACCAAATTTAGCTACTCGCAAACCATCATTTTTCTGTATATCTCTTTCCCTATTCCATTTGAAAAATCACCATAAATGTTGCTATGGTTTTCTGTTTTGGAACACCTTTATTATTTTTTTCTTCGAACAAACACTCCAAGAAACAGGAGACTAGAAAACCCTCACCCGCCATCACTCTCGATCACTTCCGAATCACAGCACAACCTCAACCAATATCAACTCGAACCACCTTGATCACAAACACCTCTCTCTCTTCTCTCTCTCTTCTGTAAAAGCCACGAAGACCATCTGATATGAAACTGCTTCGCTTTTCGTGTATTTGGTACGTAATAAATCAAATGCTAAGGAGTTGGCACCATGATTATAAAGGGAATTTAAAAATCAAATGCATGATGTAAAGTACTTGCAAGTGGGGCAAGGTTGAAGAATTCATGGCAGACATTCCTTTTCCACTTGCCAAATTGGTTCGGTATTGATATTTTCATGTGAGCATGATTGATAATGAAATAGAAAGGTAATAAAGAGGTTGAGCTGTAAAGTTAATTGTCAAGCTTTATGATTTAAAACGTGTTTGATGGCAGTCCACTAACAGATACATATAAACTAGTATTTTAATAGACTAATTGGGCTTGAAGTGTAACGATTGATGAGGAGTAAGAACTATAGCGAAAAGTAGGTGATGATAATTAGTAGTTGATGATGACGGCAAGTATGATGTATTATTGATAGTACGATAGACGAGATGATACATGAAATCATGAGGTTAATGGAGATGATATACGGGCTACTACTACTAATCTATTCCCATGTTGGACTAAATAGTTTTAGGCTTTTAATTTACTTTTGGGCTAGGATATAGAGGTATTGGCAAGCCCATAATAAACGATGAACCGCTGCTATAGATTTATGTATTTTTTTTTTTTTGTGTTTCCAGCTTCATGAGTCGATTACTGTTTCAATTGTTTTACTAACTCAACCGTAGGGTAGAGTTATAAAATGGATAGAGCAGATACGACAATTAGGATGGTGCTAGAATGATGATGATCTGATTAGTTATGATAATGATGATATGAAGAGGATCGATATTCATGATCATGATAATTGATGATGATGAATATTGATGGAGATGATATTAGGATTTTAGATTATGATGATATAGATGGTAGTGATATTTGATGATGATAGTAATATGAGAAATCTGATAATGATACATGATATTGAATAATGATGATACTAGATAATTTAATGGGTTTAAAGGGAAGGCAGTAGATACAAGTTAAAAGAATTTAATGAGCAAACTAATCAGGAAGAATAGAACAGCTCATTGGTTTAGAAGGGAATTGCTAAACAAGAGGTTACGGGTTCGAGCCCGGGATGGGGATTTCTTTTTAGAAAAACAAGGAGAAGAAGAAGGAAACGGGGTTTTATGGCTTAAAAGGTTTAATGGGCGATTTATGTCAGGAAATAAATAAATAGAGGAATGGTTAAGAATATTATTGGGTTAGCGGAATGTCGCGGGTTCAAACCCGGACCTGGGCATTTTTTAGGACTACTCCTTTGAGGTAGTTTACTTATTACTCATTTTTATTATTATTATTATTATTATTATTATTATTATTATTATTATTATTATTATTATTATTATTATTATTATCATCATTTTTAATGTAAGTAGTATTATTATTGAAACTAATTTTTTTATAAAAATTATCATATTTATTATTAGAACTATCATTATTATTATTATTAAAATTATCATTATTTTTATCATTATTATTTTTATTATCATTTTTATTATTTCTAATACTAATATTATTATTTCTATCATTATTATTATTAGTATTATTAATAAATCAAATAAACATTTTCTAAATAAAAATATATTATGAACATAAAGCATAACTATATTATTATTTTTGTAATAAATATTAATTATCTATTTAAAGTATATAAAATAGATAAGTTAATTTAGTTATTAATAAAACGTACAAGTTACTAAAATAACAATTAATAATAATATCTAAATTTGTTCGATTACAATTATATGTGTTAATATATATATAAATTATATAGGTTCGTGAATCCGAGGTCGACCATGCATTGTTTAGTAGCGTCGTATGAATATTTTTACTACAAAATATCGTATTGTGAGTTCATTTGCTCCCTTTTACTCTTTATATTTTTGGGACTGAGAATACATGCGCTATTTTTATAACTGCTTTATTAAATGCTTTTGAAATATATTTGGAACTACGAATACATGAAATGTTTTTATAAATGTTTGACGAGATAGACACAAGCAAAACATTTCTCGAATGAATTATTATGCAGACAGAAGTTCTGTGGATTATTATTGAATTAGTTGGACGTGATAATTGCCACTAATTGTTGTGAATATTTCCCCTGATTATTATTGCTTGGTAACCTAAGAATTAGAATCGGGTATGGCCCTAATTCACGCGAATCCTAAATGTAGCTACCAGGTTTAACACCCACACCTAGGATGTTTACTAGACGGAAGAGCTAGTGGGCGTGGTGTTTAGTACTTCGAAGTTTATATGATTATTATACAGACGAGATGTTCTGTTTTGGGGATATTATTGATGCGCTTTATATGTTAAGGTCGGTTACCAAGCCAAGCTATGAAAGCAAAGTGAATGTTATGTATCGAGAGAATGATTTTATACACAGGTTATGTGTATGTTATTTTTGTGCACGAGATATGTGTACGGTTATTTAAAAATCGTGAGGCAACCTACGGGGGAGAAAAGGATACGAACCTACTCTGCTAAGCATTATGAAAATGGTTTTGTACACGAGATAGGTGTACTGTATTTAAATCTTGTGGTCTATCAAAATGATGAATTTTATTGTTTTAAGATAAACCTATGAACTCACCAACCTTTTGGTTGACACTTTTAAGCATGTTTATTCTCAGGTATGAAAGAAACATTCCGCTGTGCATTTGCTCGTATTACATGGAGTCGTTCATGGCATATAGAGGTCCGTTCATCGCAATGGTACCAGATGTTATTGTATTCGTTCAAGAGAATTTGGACGGGGTATGACATCATCTAGATGACGGAAATGATATTTTATTCATTTTAATGTTCTTTTTAGACATTTTGAATTTGTTTCATATTATTATTTTTGTTAAAGCATGAATGAGCTTGGTATAAATAGTTTTAAGGCCTATTATTTCTCTCAAATTGTAATATGTATAACGCATATAAATTTGAAAATAATATCACTTCACTAAGTACAAATTTTAACTCCTTAATATGCGCCTCCAAATATAGTATCATTTGGCGGCGCATAATTTTCGATTTCAGATTGTGCTGAAATTCCGAAGATCATCCTAAAAGAGAACATGTAGCGAGACTCACGGAAGGTATCTTGCCATTAGAGTTTATCTAGATGACGAAAATTATATTTTATTCATTTTAATGTTATTTTTAAACGTTTTGAATTTCTATCATATTATTATTTTTGTTAAAGCTGACTTAGCATGGTATAAATAGTTTTAAGGCCTATTATTTCTCTCACATTGTAATAATGTATAACGCATATAATTTTGAAACTAATATCACTTCACTAAGTACTAATTTTAACTCATTAATATGCGGCGCCAAATGTAGTATCATTTAGTGGCGCATAATTTTCAGTTTCAGATTGTGCTGAAATTCCTAAGATCGTCTTAAAAGAGAACAAGGAGTGAGACTCACTGAAGATGTCTTGCCATGAGAGTTCATCTATATGACGAAAATGGTATTTTATTCATTTTAATGTTCTTTTTAAACATTTTGAATTTCTATCATATTATCATATTATTATTTTTGTTAAAGCATGACGTAGCATGGTATAAATAGTTTTAAGGCCTATTATTTCTCTCACATTGTAATTATGTATAACGCATATAAATTTGAAACTAATATCACTTCACTAAGTACAAATTTTAACTCATTAATATGCGCCGTCAAATGTAGTATCATTTGGCGGCTCATAACTTTCGATTTTAGATTGTGCTGAAATTCCTAAGATCACCTTAATAGAGAATAAAGAAGCGAGACTCACTGAAGGTGTCTTGCCATTAGAGTTCATCTTGATTATGAACATGATATTTTATTCATTTTAAAGTTCTTTCTAAACGTTTTGAATTTCTATCATATTATTATTTTGGTTAAAGCATGATTAAGCATGGTATAAATAGTTTTAAGGCCTATTATTTCTCTTACGTTATAATTATGTATAACGCATATAAATTTGAAACGAATATAACTTCACTAAGTAAAAATTTGAACTCATTAATATGCGCCGCCATATGTAATATCATTTAGCGGCGCATAATTTTCAGTTTAAGATTGTGCTGAAATTCCTAAGATCATCCTAAAGGAGAACAAGGAGCGAGACTCACTGAAGGTGTCTTACCATTAGAGTTCATCTTGATGACGGAAATGATATTCTATTCATTTTAATATTATTTTTAAACATTTTGAATTTGTTTCATATTATAATTTTTGTTAAAGAATGAATGAGCATGGTATAAATAATTTTAAGGCCTATTATTTCTCTCACATTGCAATTATGTATAACGCATATAAATTTGAAAATAATATCACTTCACTAAGTACAAATTTAAACTCATTAATATGCGCCGCCAAATGTAGTATCATTTGGCGGCGCATAGTTTTTGGTTTCCGATTGTGCTAAAATTCCTAAGATCATCCTAAAGGAGAATAAGGAGCGAGACTCACTGAAGGTTTCTGGCCATTAGAGTTCATCTAGATGACGAAAATGATATTTTATTCATTTTAATCTTCTATGTATACGTTTTGAATTTCTATCATATTATTATATTTGTTAAAGCATGACTTAGCATGGTATAAATAGTTTTAAGGCCTATTATTTCTCTCACATTGTAATTATGTAAAATGCATATAATTTTGAAACTAATATCACTTCACTAAGTACTAATTTTAACTCGTTAATATGCGGCGCCAAATGTAGTATGATTTGACGGCGCATAATTTTCGGTTTCAGATTGTGCTGAAATTCCTAAAATCATCCTAAAAGAGAACAAGGAGCGAGACTCACTAAAGGTGTCTTGCCATTAGAGTTCATCTATATGACGAAAATGATATTTTATTCATTTTAATGTTCTTTTTAAACGTTTTGATTTTCTATCATATTAATACTATTGTTAAAGCATGACTTAGCATGGTATAAATAGTTTTAAGGCCTAAAATTTTTCTCAGATTGTAATAATATCACTTCACTAAGTAAAAATTTTAACTCATTAATATGCGCTGCCCAAATATAGTATCTCTTGGCGGCGCATAATTTTTGATTTCAGATTGTGCTGAAATTCCTAAAATCACACTAATAGAGAACAAGGAGCGAGACTCACTGAATGTGTCTTGCCATTATAGTTCATCTAAATGACAAAAATGATATTTTATTCATTTTAATGTTCTTTTTAAACATTTTGAATTTGTTTCATATTATTATTTTTGTTAAAGCATGACTAAGCATGGTATAAATAGTTTTAAGGCCTATTATTTCGCTCACATTGTAATATGTATAACGCATATAAATTTGAAAATAATATCACTTTACTAAGTACAAATTTTAACTCATTAATATGCGCCTCCAAATGTAGTTTCATTTGCTGGCGCATAATTTTTTGTTTCAGATTATGCTGAAATTCCTAAGATCATCCTAAAAGAGAACAATGATCGAGACTCACTGAAGGTGTCTTGCCATTAGAGTTCATCTAGATGACGAAAATGATATTTTATTCATTTTAATGTTCTTTTTAAACGTTTTGAATATCTATCATATTATTATTTTTGTTAAAGCATGACTTAGCATGGTATAAATAGTTTTAAGACATATTATTTCTCTCACATTGTAAATATGTATAACGCATATAATTTGGAAACTAATATCTCTGCATTAAGTACTAATTTTAACTCATTAATATGCGACGCCAAATGTAGTATCATTTGGCGGCGCATAATTTTTAGTTTTAGATAGTGCTGAAATTTCAAAGATCACCCTAAAAGAGAACATGGAGCGAGACTCACTGAAGGTGTCTTGCCATTAGAGTTCCTCTATATGACTAAAATGATATTTTATTCATTTTAATTTTCTTTTTAAACGTTTTGAATTTATATCATATTATTATTTTTGTTAAAGCATGACTTAGCATGATATAAATAGTTTTAAGGCCTATTTTTCTCTCACATTGTAATTATGTATAACGCATATAATTTTGAAACTAATATCACTTCACTAAGTACTAATTTTAACTCATTAATATGCGGCGCCAAATGTAGTATCATTTGGCGGCACATAATTTTCGGTTTCAGATTGTGCTGAAATTCCTAAGATCATTCTAAATGAGAACAATGAGCAAGACTCACTGAAGGTGTCTTGCCATTAGAGTTCATCTATATGAAGAAAATGATATTTTATTCATTTTACTGTTCTTTTTAAACGTTTTGAATTTCTATCATATTATTATTTTTGTTAAATCATGACTTAGCATGGTATAAATAGTTCTAAGACCTATTATTTCTCTCACATTTTAATTATGTATAAATTATATAAATTTGAAACTAATATAGTATTATCACCTCAATAAGTACAAATTTTAACTCATTAATATGTGCTGCCAAATGTAGTATCATTTGGCTGCTCATAGTTTTTGGTTTCTAATTGTGCTAAAATTCCTAAGATCACCCTAATAGAGAACAAGAAGCGAGACTCATTGAAGGTGTCATGCCATTAGAGTTCATCTAGATGACGAAAATGATATTTTATTCTTTTTAATATTCTTTTTAAACGTAATCTCTATCATATTATTATTTTTGTTAAAGCATGACTTAGCATGGTATAAATAGTTTTAAGGTCTATTATTTCTCTAATATTGTAATTATGTACAATGCATATAATTTTGAAACTAATATCACTTCACTAAGTACTCATTTTAACTCATTAATATGCGGCGCCAAATGTAGTATCATTTGGCGGTGCATAATTTTCGGTTTCATATTGTACTGAAATTCCTAAGATCATCATAAAAGAGAACAAGGAGTGAGACTCACTGAAGGTGTCTTGCCATTAGAGTTCATATATATGACGAATATAATATTTTATTCATTTTAATGTTATTTTTAAATGTTTTGAATTTCTATCATATTATTATTTTTATTAAAGCATGACTTAGCATGGTGTAAATAGTTTTAAGGCCTATTATTTCTCTCACATTGTAATTATGTATAACGCATATAATTTTAAAACTAATATCACTTCACTAAGAACTAATTTTAACTCATTAATATGCGGCGCCATATGTAGAATCATTTGGCGGCGCATAATTTTCGATTTCAGATTATGCTGAAATTCCTAAGATCATTTTAAAAGAGAATAATGAGCGAGACTCGCTGAAGGTGTCTTGCCATTAGAGTTCTTCTATATGACAAAAATAATATTTTATTCATTTTACTGTTCTTTTTAAACGTTTCGAATTTCTATCATATTATTATTTTTGTTAAAGCTTGACTTAGCATGGTATAAATAGTTTTAAGGCCTATTATTTCTCTCACATTGTAATTATGTATAACTTATATAAATTTGAAACTAATATAGTAATATCACTTCAATAAGTACAAATTTTAACTCATTAATATGTGTCGCTAAATGTAGTATCATTTGGCTGCTCATAGTTTTCGGTTTCAAATTGTGCTAAAATTCCTAATATCACCCTAATAGAGAACAAGAAGCGAGACTCACTGAAGGTGTCTTGCCACTAGAGTTCCTCTAGATGACAAAAATGATATTTTATTCATTTTAATGTTTTTTTAAACGTTTTGAATTTTTATCATATTATTATTTTTGTTAAAGCATGACTTAGCATGGTATAAATAGTTTTAAGGCCTATTATTTCTCTCACATTATAATTATGTATAACACATATAACTTAGAAACGAATATAACTTCACTAAGTACAAATTTGAACTCATTAATATACGGCGCCAAATGTAGTATCATTTAGCGGCGCATAATTTTCGGTTTCAGATTGTGCTGAAATTCCAAAGATCATCCTAAAGGAGAACAAGGAGCGAGACTCACTGAAGGTGTCTTGCCATTAGAGTTCATCTAGATGACGAAAATGGTACTTTATTCATTTTAATCTTCTTTTTAAACGTTTTAAAATTCTATCATATTATTATGTTTGTTAAAGCATGACTTAGCATGGTATGAATAGTTTTAAGACATATTATTTCTCTCACATTGTAAATATGTATAACGCATATAATTTGGAAACTAATATCTCTGCATTAAGTACTAATTTTAACTCATTAATATGCGACGCCAAATGTAGTATCATTTGGCGGCGCATAATTTTTAGTTTCAGATAGTGCTGAAATTTCAAAGATCACCCTAAAAGAGAATAGGGAGCGAGACTCACTGAAGGTGTCTTGCCATTAGAGTTCATCAAGATGACCAAAATGATATATTATTCATTTCAATGTTCTTTTTAAACGTTTTGAATTTGTTTCATATTATTATTTTTGTTAAAGCATGACTGAGCATGGTATAAATAGTTTTATGGCCAATTGTTTCTCTCGCATTGTGATTTTGTATAACACATATATTTTTGAAATTAATATCACTTCACTAAGTACTAATTTTAACGCATTAATATGCGGCGCCAAATGTAGTATCATTTGGCGGCGCATAATTTTCGGTTTCAGATTGTGCTGAAATTCCTAAGATCTTCCTAAAATAGAACAAGAAGCGAGACTCACTGAAGGTGTCTTGCCATTAGAGTTCATCTAAATGACGAAAATGATATTTATTCATTTTAATGTTCTTTTTGAACGTTTTGAATTTCTATCATATTATTATTTTTGTCAAAGCATGACTTAGCATGGTATAGATAGTTTTAAGGCCTATTATTTCTCTCACATTGTAATTATGTATAACACATATAAATTTTAAACTAATATCACTTCAATAAGTACAAATTTTAACTCATTAATATGCGCCGCCAAATGTAGTATCATTTGACGGCGCATAATTTTCGGTTTCAGATAGTGCTGAAATTCCTAAGATCATTGATAATGCAATTGTTCTATTTATAAAAGATATTCGTTTAAATAATAAAAGGGTGAAGACAAAAGACAGATTCGACGATTTGAAGACGCAAACGACCAAAATGCTAAAAAGTACAAAGTACAATCCAAGTGGTTCAAATTATTGCTGAGAAACGTCCAAAAATTACAAGAGTACAAGCCGCAAAATGCAAAGTACAAGATATTAAATCGTACGAAAGGACGTTCGAAAATCCGAAACCGGGACATAAACCGAGCATCAACGCGCGAGTCAAAGGAGCTAAAATTATAAGTCAACGGAGCACAAGAATATAATATAATATATATATAATTATATAAAATTATATATATTATATATTATTAAAACTCAGCAGCCCATGTTTTAAATGAAATGTGACCAGGAGAAGGCGGTCATGCGATCGCATGGCCAGCATGAGTAATTCTCATGCGATCGCATGAGCCCAGAAGTCTGGTCAGGTCTATAAATTGCAACGAATTTCGACGAGTTTTACACATATATCATACATCTCACTCTCTCTCAAATATATATATTTATATTTTATAATTATAATTTTAATATTAAGTTAATAATAATAAGGTTATAGTGGCGAATGTTTTAAGTTTGTAAGTCAAAATTATGTCCGTGTAATACTACGCGATTAATACTCATTGTAAGTTATGTTCAACCATTTTAAATTAATGTCTCGTAGCTAAATTATTATTATGCTTATTTAAGCCGAAGTAATTGTGATGTTGGACTAAATATTAAGACGGGGTTATTGGGCTTTGGACCATAATTGGGGTTTGGACAACAGACCGACACTTGTGGAAATTGGACTATGGGTTATTAATGGGCTTTATATTAATTAAATGATATCTCGTTGATTTAATATAGAGATTTATAATTTGACGTATTTATAATTAACCACATACGCTTGACTGGGTACGGTGGGCGGGATATCTATAAATACTAATAATTATTCATTTGACCGGACACGGGGATGGATTAATAGTCACTGGACTCATTAAAACAGGGGTGGATTACATTCAAGGGTAATTGGTGTAATTGTTAACAAAGTATTAAAACCTTGGATTACACGCAGTCGATAACCTGGTGTATTCACTAAACAAAGTATTAAGACCTTGTTACAGTTTAAGTCCCCAATTAGTTGGAATATTTGACTTCGGGTATAAGGTTAATTTGGGGAAGACTCTCGCACTTTATAATTATGACCGATGGACTATTATGGACAAAACCAGATGGACATATCGAATAATTCAGGACAAAGGACAATTAACCCATGGTAATAAATTAAAATCAACACGTCAAACATCATGATTACGGAAGTTTAAATAAGCATAATTCTTTTATTTTATATCTCATCGCACTTTTATTTACTGTCATTTTATTTATCGTATTTTAAATTATTGCACTTTTAACTATCGTACTTTTATTTTATCGCAATTTTATTTATCGTTATTTACTTTATGCTTTAAATTAAATTTTATTTATATTTAATATTTTACCTTAGGTTTTAATTGTGACCTAAGACATAAAATCGACAAACCGGTCACTAAACGGTAAAACCCCCTTTTATAATAATAATAATAATAATAATAATAATATTACTTATATATATATATTGATACAAATATAGTTTAAAACATATATAGCGTTAAACTCAGCTAGCTCCCTGTGAAACGAACCGGACTTACTAAAAACTACACTACTCTACGATTAGGTATACTGCCTATAAGTGTTGTAGCAAGGTTTAGGTATATCCATTCAATAAATAAATAAATAACTTTTGTAAAATTATATCGTATTTAATAGTATTTCGTAGTAAAATATAATCTATTTCGTACTACACCTCACACACATCAAGTGTTTTTGGCGCCACTGCCGGGGACGCTACAGAACGCTATAAAAAAAATTTAGTTTTTAAGCTATTTTTGTAAAAATATATTTACATAAGTTTTAAATATTAAATACAAAAATATAAAAACAAGAAAAAGAAAAAATATATATATATATCTATATTTTTAAAGTTTAGTTAAATTAAAAAAAAAGTTTATATTTTTTTATTGTTAAAAGTTATAAAAATTAATAAGTAAATTATTTTTTTAATTTATAAGTTTTATTTAAATTATTTTTTTTATAAATTAAAAATCAGAAAAAAATAAAATAAAATAATAATAATAATTGAAATTGGGCCGAAGCCTGTCGAAGCCCAACACCAGGTCTGGATTACTGATCCATACGACCGCATGAACCCGAAGGCATAATCTCATGCAATCGCACGATCTGCTGTGACTGACAACCTTGTACGCCATAATTACAGACTTTATGGTTTATAATTAATTATAATTAAATATAGTTAGGGTTTTAATTTAATAATAATTAGTTTTAGTTTTAATTAATTTTGTATTTTTAAGTTTTTATTAGTTTTATTAATATATAAATTAATACTTTTATAAAATAATAATATAAAAATAATATTTTTATAAAATTTGTATTTTTATCATTCTAGTTATAAATTGTATATTTTTTATCATATAATTCGTAATTTCTATTTTTATCGTTCGTAATTAGTTTTAAGATTAGTTTTTGCCGTAGTTATTTTATATTTCTAGATTAAGATTTAGGCGCTTTAGAATTTTACGACGTCACTTATCGCTTTAGTTTTAAATAGATTTTAGTGCCTAATTAAGTTATTGCCGTTTTGGATATAGAATTCCTTTTAAGCTTTAATTCCTTTAGACGTAATTTTTAATATTTAGTTTTTAGACTTTTAAGTTTCGACTCTTTACTTTCTTATTATTATTTTTCGACCTTTTATTTTTTTTGACGTTTTTCGACGCACTCTTTTTCTTCCTCTTATTTCTCGACGCTCTAGTTTTTAGGACATAGATTTTATCTTCAAAATTTCAACGAAAAATTATTTTAAGCGGTTAAATTGATAGATATCCAAAATTTTCTGGTTCGTAGTAATAGTTGGATTTGTTAGTGGCGAGTTGTGGGCTTCCGATTTAAAGGGTCCTGGCTACCTGCTGCATCTATTGGCTATTCGAAACGTGAGCAAAATCAAAAAAGTCTATTAATTTGATAACTTATATAATTTTTTATTTTTTTATAACTAATAGGATATTCAATGAATGCACCGAGCAAAACGTTCACCACCTTTCATACATTCACCACCTGTAACTCGATCAAGACATCTTGCCAATATTGTTGCCGTTGATTTATCTTTAGAAACATCATCAAGTCGAACGAGTACTCCGATTCAAATTTCCGATAATACATTTTTTGAACCCGACCTCACAATTGAGAACCCGGAGGATATTCAAGGACAATTCAGAGATCCTGAACCACTAATCATTCCTCCTGAACCACAAATTATACAACCAGAGATTGTCGAGGAAGAAACCATTAAATCAGAATCCCCTAGTGATTCAGATTCAACAATTTCAATCATGGAAAATCAAGAACCTCTAAGTATGGAAGATCGAATAAGAGCCACACGCACTGGCCAAGGTCATGCCATTACTCAACCAGACATTAATGCGCCAGATTATGAAATCAAAGGACAAATCCTACACATGGTAACAAATCAATGCCAATTTAGTGGTACGCCGTAGGAAGATCCAAACGAACATCTTCGAACCTTTAATAGGATTTGTAGTCAATTTAAAATCAGAGAAGTTGAGGATGAACAGATCTATCTCATGTTATTTCCCTGGACTTTAAAGGGAGAAGCCAAAGATTGGTTAGAATCGTTACCTGAAGGGGCGATTGATACATGGGATGTTTTAGTTGCGAAATTTCTTAAAAGATTCTTTCCGGCATCTAAAGTAGTGAGACTTCAAGGAGAAATTGTTACGTTTACACAGAAGCCAAATAAAACTTTATATGAAGCGTGGACAAGATTTAGAAAGTTGTTGAGAGGATGTCCTCAACATAGTTTAGACACTTATCAAATAGTACAAATATTCTACCAAGGATACGACATTACTACACGAAAAGACATCGACATAGCAGCTGGTGGTTCCATTATGAAGAAAACCGCAACTGAAACTTACAAAATTATTGATAACACAGCCTCCCACTCACATGAGTGGCATCAAGAAAAAGACATCATTAGATCATCTAAAGCGACTAGAGCCGATTCAAGCCATGACTTTGATTCCATTTCCGCAAAGTTAGATGCTTTCGAGAGACGAATGGAAAAGATGACTAAAGATATTCACGCAATACAAATTAGTTGTGAACAGTGTGGAGGACCACATTTGATAAAAGATTGTCTGAGTATTGAACAAACAATGGAACAAAGAGAGAATATTTCATACATGAACCAAAGGCCTGGAAATAATTATCAAAATAATTATCAACCGCCAAGACCAAACTACAATCAAAATCAGAATTATAACTGAAATGTTCCATACAACAACCAACAAGGTCCTAGCTATCAACAAGTATCTAATAATACTTACAACCAACAAAGACCTATTTTTCCAAATAAACCACCACAAACCGATGATAAAAAGCCAAATTTAAAAGATATAATGTCGAAGCTAGTTGAATCTCAAACGCAGTTTTTCACATCTTAGAAACAAACTAATGAACAAAATGCTCAAGTATTTAGAAATCAACAAGCTTCAATCCAAAATCTGGAACAAGAAGTGAGCAACCTATCAAGGTTGATAGGTGAAAGAAAACCAAGGAGTCTACCTAGCGATACAAATGCTAACCTCCGAAATGAAACAGCTAAAGCCATTACCACAAAAAGTGGTATTACACTTAAACCACCCGAAATACCTGTAATTTTTGATGACTCTATTCCTGCTACACATGCACCACAATCTCAGCAAGATAAGGAAAAAGAACCGGTAGTTGAAAAGGTTAATGAAGATAACACAGTTAAGGCAAAACCTTATGTTAAACCATACCAACCACCACTTCCTTACCCGAGTAAAATGAGAAAATAAAGACTTGAAGCCGAGCAATCCAAATTCTTGGATATGTTTAAACAAATAAATGTCAATCTTTCTTTCATTGATGTGATTTCAGAAATGCCAAGGTATGCTAAATTCCTAAAAGATCTAATCACAAATAGAAAGAAAATGGAAGAACTCTCGACTGTTACAATGAATGCTAATTGTTCTGCAGTGTTGTTGAATAAACTACCAGAAAAACTCTCAGATCCAGGAAGTTTCACAATTCCATGTTTTCTGGGTAGTCTTAGTTCAATAGAAGCATTGGCAGACTTAGGTGCTAGTATAAATTTAATGACGTATTCACTATACGCTAAACTAGACCTCGGAGAATTGAAACCAACACGAATAAGTATACAACTAGCAGATCGATTAGTAAAATATCCTAGAGGGATAATGGAGAACATGCTAGTTAAAGTTGGTACCTTAGTATTTCCAGTAGACTTTGTTATTCTAGACATGGAAGAAGATTCTCGAGTTCCTCTCATATTAGGAAGACCATTCTTAAACATGGCTAAAGCAATAATAGACGTGTTCGGTAAGAAACTGACCCTAAGTATAGAGGATGAGAGTGTTACCTTTTCTGTTGATAGAGCCATGCAACAACCGCAATCTGCAGATGATACATGTTATTATATTCAAACTATAGATTCACATGCAGAATTGTTAGAAGAATTTTCAGAATTACAAGGAACAGAAAAATGTTCTTTAGGAGAAGGAACTGAACCAATTGATGAAGCTGAAATGTTAGCTGTACTTATGGCTAATGAATACGAACCAACAATAGAAGAACTTCAAATGTTAAAAGAAGAAGACAAGTATCGATACAAATCATCGATAGAAGAACCACCGATATTAGAGTTAAAGCCACTTCAAAACCATTTGGAATACGCTTATTTACATGGTGAATCTGAATTACCTGTAATAATATTGTCTTCTCTTATGAAAAATGAAAAATCTCAACTCATTTCTATGCTAAAAGCTCATAAACCAGCTATTGCATGGAAGATTCATGACATTAAAGGCATAAGTCCTTCGTATTGCACACATAAAATCCTTATGGAAGAAGGTCATAAAACATATGTGCAACGCCAACGAAGACTAAATCCTAATATGCAAGATGTTGTTAAGAAAGAAATAATTAAACTGCTCGATGCAGGTTTAATTTATCCAATCTCTGATAGTCCATGGGTAAGCCCAGTTTAATGTGTACCTAAAAAGGGTGACATGACTGTCATCATAAATGAAAAAGATGAGCTTATTCCTACGGACTGTAACTGGATGGCGTGTCTGTATTGATTATAGAAAATTAAATGACGCCACCAGAAAATATCACTTTCCCTTACCTTTCATTGATCAAATGTTGGAAAGGTTAGCTGGGAATAGTTACTATTGTTTACTTGACGGTTTCTCTGGATACTTTCAAATTCCAATCGCACCCGAGGACCAAGAGAAAACCACATTCACGTGCCCTTATGGTACTTTTGCTTACAAATGCATTCCATTTGGACTTTGCAACGCCCCCTGCAACCTTTCAAAGGTGCATGATGGCGATTTTTCACGACATGATAGAAGAATGCAGGGAAGTTTTTCATAGATGACTTTTCATTCTTCGGTGATACTTTTGAAATATGTCTAGTTAATCTTGAACTAATGCTTATTAGATACGAGCAATCAAATCTAGTACTTAATTAGGAGAAATGTCATTTCATGGTTAAAGAAGACATCGTTCTTGGTCATAAAATTTCAAAGGAAGGAATTGAAGTGGATAGAGCTAAAGTAGATGTAATTGCTAAACTTCCACATCCCTTCAATGTTAGAGGAGTTAGGAGTTTTCTAGGGCATGCCGGTTTTTACCGACGTTTTATAAAAGATTTTTCTAAAATTACCACTCCGATGAATAAACTCCTAGAAAAAGATGCTCCATTCATCTTTTTAGATGAATGCATCAAATATTTTAATATTCTTAAAGAAAAACTCACTAATGCGCCGATCATGATAACTCCAAATTGGAATCTACCATTTGAACTCATGTGCGATGCAAGTGATTTTGCAATGGGAGCCGTTTTAGGACAAAGGATTGAAAAATAATTTCAACCTATTTATTACGCTAGTAAGATGTTACAAGGAGCACAAACGAATTACACAACTACTGAAAAAGAACACCTTGCTATTGTCTTTGCTTTTGACAAATTTCATTCATATCTCGTTCTAGCTAAAACGGTGGTCTATACTGATCATTCTGCTCTTAGATACCTATTTTCAAAACAAGATGCCAAACCACGATTAATCCGTTGGATCTTACTCTTACAAGAGTTCGATATTGAAATTCGAGACCAAAAGGGAGCAGAAAATCTCGCCGCTGACCATCTTTCTCGTCTTGAAAATCCCGAATTGGAAGTTCTAAATGAATCAGCCATACAAGACAACTTTCCTGATGAATATCTATTGAAGATCGATTATAATGAAATTCCATGGTTTGCAGACTATGCAAACTACTTAGTATGTGGATTCCTTGAAAAAGGGTTGTCGTACCAAAAACGAAAGAAATTCTTTAGTGATATAAAACACTATTTTTGAGAAGATCCACATTTATTCAAAAGTTGTCCCGATGGAATAATACGCCGATACGTATTTAGAGATGAAGCTAGTCAAATCTTAAACCATTGTCACACAGGACCAACAGGAGGGCATTATGGGCCTCAACTTACAGCAAGAAAAGTCTACGATGCTGGATTTTATTGGCCTACAATTTTCAAAGACGCACATCTTCTTTGTAAATCCTGTGATGCTTGTCAAAGGACCGGAAAAATAAGTCAACGTGATGAAATGCCACAAAATGTCATTCAAGTATGTGAAGTTTTTGACGTTTGGGGTATTAACTTTATGGGTCCATTTCTAAAATCTCATAATAATCTCTACATTCTCGTTGCCATTGATTATGTATCTAAATGGGCGGAAGCACAAGCTCTCCTAACTAATGATGCACGAGTTATAGTCAACTTCTTAAAACGTCTTTTTGCAAGGTTCAGAACACCGAAAGCTTTAATAAGTGATCGGGGTACTCATTTTTGTAATAATCAACTTGAGAAAGTTCTCAAAAGATATGGAGTAACTCATAAAATCTCCACCGCTTATCATCCACAAACAAGTGGACAAGTTGAAAATACCAATCGAGCTTTAAAACGTATTCTAGAGAAAACCGTAGGATCAAATCCGAAGGAATGGTCCATGAAATTGGAGGATGCACTCTGGGCTTTTAGAACAGCCTACAAAACTCCAATTGGAACCACACCTTTTAAACTCGTTTACGAAAAAGTATGTCACCTTCCAGTAGAAATTGAGCACAAAGCATTTTGGGCTTTAAAGACATGTAATCTTGATTTGCATGAAGCCGGACGTTTACGGTTAAGTCAACTAAATGAATTAGAAGAATTAAGACATGATGCATATGAAAATTCCTTAATCTATAAGGAAATAACGAATAAATGGCATGATAAAAGAATCAGAAGTTCAAAAGAATTTAAGGAAGAAGACAGAGTCCTTATTTTTAATTCAAGATTCAAGCTATTTCCTGGAAAATTGAAATCAAGATGGTCTGGACCATTTATAGTCAAAAGAGTTTTCCCATATGGAACAATAGAATTGATAAATTCAAATGGGATTGAACTTAAAGTTAATGGTCACAGAGTTAAACATTACATACATGATCCGATGAAAATTGACAATGAAGTTAATCATAATTTCACCACCCAAGAAAAACCTCAGAATGAAAACATAAATATGTTGTCAACGACATATGAAAAACCAAAATTGGAAGACGGGGAGGCTTCAAATTGGAGTGATGAAGAAGAATTTCTATATAAACCTCCCATTCCAAGAAACAAAGAAAAATGTGAACAAGAAGTTCAAGTAGAAGTGAAAGAACCAAGATAAGATCACCCAGAAAAGGTTAACAAACCAACTCTACTTACTAAAGTAGGAGACCCATGTGAATTTATCATTTCTTGCTTGCTTAATGATGGTGCTATGTATAATGGGCTTGCAGATTTAGGAGCGAGTGCTAATATTATGCCTCTTTCCTTATACAAAAGATTAGGTGTAGGTAAATTAAGACCAACCAGAATAGGTGTTCAATTATTTGATCAAACCATTAAACACCCAGTTGAAATAGCCAATAATTTACTTGTTAAAGTGGGAAGTTTGACCTTTGTTGCAAACTTCATAGTTATTAATATGGAGGAAGACCTTGATATTCCTCTAATTTTTGGTCGCCCATTTTTAGCAACCACTGAAGCATTCTTTGATGTAAGAGAAGGTAGAATGACACTTATGGATGGTGATAAATCAGTCACCTTTATGAATCGAAAGTTTCAATCTTCACCAACCAAAACTGTTGAACCAATAAAAACGCCTAAGTTTGGGGAAGATGAAGAAACACCCAATGATGACCTGATAACAAAGAACCCCGTTATTGATACGCAATTAGATGAACCCGTTTTTAACAGTTCAACGAAGAAACTTTATAAACGGATTCAAGATGCTAGGATTAAGGGGAACTTTAAGTTATGTAACCGATTAGTATCCAATTTGTCACCTAAAGAAAAGGCGATGTTAATTGAATTTGTGAATGTTACAGAGGAAATCAACAAATGGCTTGAAGCAAAAGTCAGAGATATGAAAGTTGTTGATGTTCCAATTGAAATTAATAATGAAGTTAATCACAAGTTCGACACCACAGCTAGCTAAGTGTGGGGAGATTCAAATGTTTTAAAGGATAATATAATGCTGTCTAGGGTTAGATTTTCTGTTTTCGTGTAGTTCTCGAGAATGGAATCTGAATGGTCTTTCCCTAGCAGACCCTAAAGAACTAGTCTTCTCCCTCCATTCTGAATTTTTGTGTTTTTAGGTTTTACGAGATGAAGAATTCCTTTGATTTGAACCATGGTCTACTACTACACGCTATGATTACTAAACATAATAATAACATTTTCCCGAGTGAACTGGTATCATTCATAAGAGGCAAAATGGACGAAGTGAGGAAAGAACTCAGGAAAGATCATCATAAGACACATTTTGGTAAAGGAAAGTCAAAATCCGCAATAAAAAAAAAGAGCACGACACCTTGAAAGATGACATAAATGCGGAAAATGGTCACACGAAGGGAAATGTTCGAACAATCAAACATATTCCAATACCGAGTTCGTTACTCTATGCAGAGAAGGACCATTCATATGTTTAGAAGAAAAGTTATTGAAAAATCGAGGTTACGCTTATGTAGCTATGGAAAACCAAATTGAACGACTCTCCTATGAGTCGGCTAAAGCAGGTCTCTGAGAATTCTATCTCACAGGTAAGTATGTACAGTTTTTATTTTTATTTATTGCTTTTAACCTTTTGATAATAAACGCTGAATCGTTCACTATAAAGTATTAAATTGATATTCAATAAAATTAGGTATGCGAAACCGAAATTATTGATATCATACAAAAATTTAATTCATCACTGCGAAATTTACCGTTTATTCATAAGGTATAAATATCTTTAATCAATCAATCCAAAATATTTCAGAAATTCGTCAGGAGTAAAACTAGGTAATATAGCCGAAATTACTTTACCCAAAAGAGGGACGTATATTTTTGTTAATATTTGATTGATTAAAGTGGGATAAAAGACCAAAAAAAAAATTATTTTTATTTTTACCTTATTTTTAAAAAATTAATATACAACTATATTATTTTCAAATCTAAGATTGTAAAAATATTAATATTTATATGAAATTTTATTTTATGAATTTTAAATTTAAGTTTGGTGTGAATTTAAAAACAAAAATTTACTTTATTTCATTAAGTTAAAAATTTGATATTTAAAATTCGTCGTGAGTTGAAGACTAGGTCGTTGAACCGAAATTGCTTTACCCGAGGGCGGGACGAGAAATTTTATTATCATTATTTTTAATTTTATTGATCTAAAGTATGCCAAAAACATTTAAAAAAACCCAAAAATCTTTGCTTTTAAAACAATGCTTCAAAATGACAAAGTTTAAAATTTAGTCGAGGGACGAACTAGGTCAACGTACCGAAACGACCTCAATCTAAAAAAAGAAACAAAATTTTAAAAATAAATTAATTAATTGTTTTACAAGATAAAGATTTTTATATAAAAAAAAAAATTACACCCCATGCAATCGCATGGGGTTTGCACTGGGAACCCATGCGATCGCATGGGAACCCTGGATTGGTCAGATTTATGAAAATCCATCGATCTGCTTCTGTCTCCTCACAATACAAACACAAATACACGAACACACTCCAAAACCCTCTCATATTTCACCATTTTTTCATCAAAATTCACCAAATTTCTTGCTATAATTCGCTCTAATCATGCGTTTGTTCAGAAGTTTTTCAAAGAAGGTAACAGTTCCACCCCTAAAACTCTTTAAATTCGAATTATAGTGTTCTTGAGCAATTTTTTTACCTAATTAAATTTTGATGATTTCTAGTGCAATTAGAGTTAAATTATTCGTATATTATGCTCGTATAACCTAGATTTATGCTAATTGTCATGATTTGAAGCCTTAAACTTCAAAAAATTTAGAAATCTAGGGTTTGTGTTCTTGAGCAATTTGGGGCTTTTTGATATAAACAGGTTATGGCCAATTTTTGTTATGAATTATTGCTAAATTAAGTAATGTAACATGTTTAGGTAGCTAAATGATCAAAACTTTAATCCTAAACATGATTTTAGAGCATTAAAGTGGACTTTTTAAGTCTAAAATTCATGAACTTGATTATTTTGATATGAATGCCATTTGAAACTTGTTTAATTGCTAGTGATGGTTATTTAAACATGTTATTTGAGTTGAATGCTTATGAACTTTGTATGCATTTTCATATATGCTTATTTGAAAAATTGTAGAATTGATAAAAATATGAAAATGAGTATAAGTTTAATATGGATTAAACATGTTATTGTAATTGTTTTAAATTGTTATTTTGCTAACACTAATGCATATTTGGATGCACAAATTTTGTGTTTAATGTGTTTTACAGAGAAATACATATACGGACGGTGCATCATCGTCTAGACAACCTGAACAAGAACCTGATCAAGAACCGCAACCGGAACCACAACCTGAACAACAACAACATTATGATCAACACGTGCCATACTATGAACCAGAACCACAATTTTTTATTGCCTACATAGTATTTCCCATTCACCATGTAATAGAACACTCAAGAATTCATGAATAGGAGTTACATCCCAATCTAAGATTTGATAGAAGCTGGAGAGATTACCCAACGTACCAACGTAACAAATTTAAGTTTTGCACCAAAAATGTGGAAATACCAAGGGTAATAGATTGGGTGCCTTTGGAAAGGGTCAACCTGGCTAACTCAGTTAGGCTATTACTAATCCAAAGGTATGTCAACTCTTCTTTTCCTGATTAGGAACGTTTATTTACCACTCGTAGGCCTGTATATAAGGAGTGGTGTGTTGAGCTAATGAGTGCTATAGCCTTAAATAATGATGTAGATAGGTTAGACGATAAGACTTTTCTTAGATTTTTACTTGGAGGTAGGATGTACAGGATGTCTATGATAGACATGGCTAGAGCTTTACAGATTTACACCCCCACTGAATTATTATCACCTGATTGTACAGCTTTAATTTATCAAGGTGAGAGGGTAGATAGAGATTTTGACGCTAACGCCATATGGAGGCGTATGTAAAATTTTAATGTTTTTACACGGGGAGGAAGACACTCCTATTTAGATATTAATAAAGCAGAGCTTCGCATAATTCATAGATTTTTAGCAAACTCGATTACACAAAGAGGTCGAAACAAGGAGAAAGTGACCCTAAACGATTTATTCTACCTTAAGTACATTCGAGACACAAGAGGCTTTGTTAATATCCCCTACTGTGTTGGGTTTTAATTGTCCAAAGTTGTGGAAGGGATACAGGACGGGGGAATAATAGGAGGAGGCATTTTTGTTACTCTAATTGGAGAGTATTTAGGTGTAGATAGGGAACACGGGGGTCCAATGATGGTGGTTGAGGAACAAACCAATACTATAGGTTTGCAGGTTTATCAAGGTGCAAAGGTACTAAAACGGAGGCACAATATGCCAATACCATATCAGGGCAACCATCCACAGGTAGAGAGGGGTTCGGATGAGGAGATGGAGGAAGCAGATGACATTAGAGATGTCATTAGGGATAGTTATACTGATGTCTTTCAGCATGTAGATAAGGTGGAAATGAATAACCAGGCTAGGCATCATCAGTATGAGCAGTGGAGACCCGCGGATGAGTATGAACAATCTAGGCGACACCAACACGATAGCTGGCAAGTTCATCAGCACTAAATCATGAGCCAGCTATCATATCAGGTACCACATAACTATATCCCGACTCGGCCTGCTTTTTATCCACCACATCAGCCCGACATACGACCACCCTTTGACCTGTACGACCCCAATCAAGCCTACCAGGACACCTATCACCAACCATGGAACCCGAGCGATAATATGAACTGGAATCCCTATCCAAATCAATAGTGTTCCATTGGTGATTTCTTACCTTTTATTATTTTTATCTATTTATGTTAAACATTTAACATTTTGATACTTTTATGTAATGTTTAACATTTTTATTATTTTGTACTAATATTTCATTTTTGTAATTTGAAAGTGGGATATTAAGTCCCATTTCAAAATACCATGCATGTTTGTATTTGTATTGTATGTATTTTATCTCATGTACGCAACAGGGTAAAACAGCGCATTTTCAAAGACTGTCATTAAGTTCAGCAAAAGCAACTAATTTTGACGACAAAATGCAAAATATATGTGAAATAACAACTACAGGAATGAACAAATGATGTGCACCATTTATCATTCAAACAAACAACAATATGTTTGGAAACTTTGGTAAAATTTAATCATTTTTCTACTCTAATCACCCTCAATAATTTAAATTGTTACTGATTTCTTGCAAATGAGGGCATTGCAAGATCTTAAGTGTGGGAAGGGATTAAATTCTTTCGGTTTTAAAATTTTGACTTATACACTTGGTTTAATAGCCACCGTTAAACTTTACTAGTAACGCAGTAGTTGTATTAGAATCTAGTGCTCTCTGATAATAAAGAACAGCCATAGTCTTATATACTGACTACCCACTTCTAGTAAAAATTTTAAAAATTTTCAACTAAATGAACTCAAAATCATGTTTATACATATTTATGAATGATAAAACTAGGTGTTAACACCGAAATTATTGTTACCTCGGAAAGGACATAAATTGAGAAACAACCCAAAATGCTTGAATTCATTTAAAATGGAATAGAAGAGAATAAAAAGGCAGAGAAAGAAAAATAAAAACCAAGTGTGGAAAAAATTTACCAAGTTATTTAGAACATATATCACATATTTTTGTACAAATAATTGAAGATACTTTTGTTTTGGATGATATTAATCAGTTTTACCTAGTTTATTGTAATATAAATAGAATTTAAATGGAAGTAAAGTCTTCCGAGAAAAAGACACGCGCTTCTTGATTTCGGTCAGGAAGTTGTCATCCAGACCAGTTGTAGAGTCTACGAAAACTCTTGAAAAGTTTTCTCGAAAATCAGCTGGAAATCTACGGACCTCGGCATCAAACAGGGTCGTCAAGTGGTCAGACTTATCCTAACCATGAGAGGATCTGTCTCGTACAATGGGGGGCACCGTGCAAATTATCTTATAAGACTAATAAATCAGATCCCCGGAAAGGATAATCTCCTTAAAGATTAAAAATCAACTTTTAAGCCTAATATTACTCAATCCTTGAGATTGACCTTAAAGATTGAGAATTCAAACTCATGGAATTCAATGATATCTAAACTCGAGCTTGAACGAGAAAATATTTTGATCAAATTACAAACCGATTTGTTTTCTGAAAACCCATTTTCAATGCGTTCATTACCATTGAATGTAAAATTCTAGGAATTCACCTGGAATTCTTTAGGTTGCCTGAACCAAATCAGGTGTCAACCATAAGAACGGTGGTTTCATAGCATGGTCGAAGACAGGACCTTGTGCTAGACCGAAAAAACTATAGGGTGATCTTTACTATTGCTCCTACAAAGGATAGTAATTGCATCCGACACGTTATAGACCATAATCAAAAGCATCTTGAAAGGACCCGTTCATATACATTATAAACGATTCACAATAGTTGATTACATCGCGAGGTATTTGACCTCTATATGATACATTTTACAAACATTGCATTCGTTTTTAAAAGATAAACTTTCTTTACAACGAAAGTTGACGGCATGCACACCATTTCATAATACATCCAACTATAATTGGCTTAATAATAATCTTAATGAACTCAATGACTCGAATGCAACGTCTTTCAAAATATGCCATGAATGAATCCAAGTAATATCCTTAAAATGAGCTAATGCACAGTGGAAGATTTCTTTAATACCTGAGAATAAACATGCTTTAAAGTGTCAACCAAAAGGTTGGTGAGTTCATAGGTTTATCATAACAATCATTTCAATATATTAATAGACCACAAGATTTCCGTTTATAAATATATGTACACTCGCAAGTGTATAAAAGTATTCTATAAGTTGTAGCCACCCGGTAACAAGCCTTAACGTTCATGTTTTACCCTCTGAAGTACACCAGATCAGGTGTGTTTAAAATAACCTCGAAGTACTAAAGCATCCCATAGTCAGGATGGGGTTTGTCAGACCCAATAGATCTATCTTTAGGATTCGCGCCTACCGTACATAGACAAGTAGTTTAATGTTACCAAGCTAAGGGTATATTTCTGGTTTAAACCCACATAGAATTAGTTTTAGTACTTGTGTCTATTTCGTAAAACATTTATAAATCAGCGCATGTATTCTCAGGCCAAAAATATATATAAAAAGGGAGCAAATGAAACTCACAATACTGTATTTCTTAGTAAAAATACATATAACGTCATTTAACAAGTGCAAGGTTGGTCTCGGATTCACGAACGTATCAATATTTAGATTCAATATTGCAGGAAAGTACGTAGACGCAACGGAGATGATAAACACTAGATTGACCTCACGAGCATACCCATGAACCATACTCATCACCTCCATAGTTATAACCCATAATTTCCTTAGCTTCGACTCATTCAAAAAAACTATTTTGAAATCACTCGGACACCACTCCGTCGTAATATTTTATGTATACTAATAATATCTTGAAATAATACAGAGCAAATATATATATATATTAAAGTGAATTATTAAAGTATGAATTATTAAAGTATGAATTATTAAAGTGAATTATTAAAGTATGAATGATTAAAGTGAATTATTAAAGTATGAATTATTAAAGTGAATTATTAAAGTATGAATTATTAAAGTGAATTATTAAAGTGAATTATTAAAGTATGAATTATTAAAGTGAATTATTAAAGTTAAAGTAAAGTTAAAGTAAAGTAAAGGTAAAGTTAAAGTATAGTAAAAGTATAAAAACTATGTATGTATAATACGCGTATAAATATATAATATTAATTTAAATCGTTATATATATTTAATGAAATAAAATATAAATATCGTTATATTTATTATACTGGTTAAGTAATGAGTTATCAAAAGTGATTCTAGATATTTATAAAAGTTATATACGTTTTAATAATAAAGTTCTTTTTAAACTGAAAACGTCTTTGTACGTTTGAAAATAGATTAATAGAATATTATAGAAACCAATTCTCCACTAACTTTTGTCTAACTTTCGTAAATGACACTTTTTGTTTTTATTTATAAATAGCTTTACAAATTATTCTGAATATCGTTAAGAGGAATAGATTTTCTCAAATCATAGTGGACCTCTCAACAGAGACTTGTAATCATAATTCAATGTTTCTGATAATTCAATCATTTAATATATATTTTTTTAATTTCGCCGAAAATCATATTAAAACAAATACGTTCGTATAAAGTATTATACGTTTAATACTTTATTAATATTCTCAAGTTATAATATATATATATATATATATAAATATACATATCTATTTATATATAACGGTTCGTGAATCGTCGGAATTTGGTCGAGGTTATAATGAATGTATGAACACAGTTTAAAATTCTTGAGATTTAACTTAACAAACTTTGCTTATCGTGTCGGAATAATATAAAGATTAAAGTTTAAATTTGGTCGGAAATTTCCGGGTCGTCACAGTACCTACCCGTTAAAGAAATTTCGTCCCCGAAATTTGATAGAGGTCGTCATGACTAACAATGAGAATGTTATTATAACGATTATAGAGTTTTATCATGTTCAAGAAGAATGGATACAATAATTCGATTACTTGAAGCGTGTGAGTGAAGTTATCGTAAATGAATGAAATAAGATAATAGTGATTCGTCGTATCTTTTGACGTCATCACGATTGATCTCCGAAAAGAAAATCTTTGTAATCTATATTGGATTTGATTATTCGGCGATTAAGGAAATTATGATCCTCTTCGAATTAATGCGATAATCCATTTTGATTTCTCTGTCGGATATTTCACTATAAATCCACCTCATTTGTTTTCTTACAACTCACACCTTCTCAACTCATATTTTAAAGTATTTGTCAATATGCTTCATCCAGTGCTGATTCTTGATATACTCCTCACTTTCATATCTATAGCTCTTCTTTTTCATCTGCCTCCAGAAGAATCTATTTACTTCTACTATACTCTTGGTTTTATAGTGTTTTTAGTTCTCCGGTGTCTTTATTTTGCTATATGCATTGATATATACGGTTTGTGATTTCTGGGTTGTTGTTGAGTTTTATATCTTCCCTTATATTTCAAAGTCCTTGCTTCTTCTATAATCATTATCATCCACAGTTAATGCTCTCTTCTATTTGCTATGATTTATACTCCCATTTCTAGTTCGGAGCTTTGTCCTTTCGTTTCTTCTTCTTGCGATTAAGCACCGCTTGTAATGGTCCAGAATTCGCAGATATAAATTTTGGAATGAACATTGTTAATGTTCTAGGAAGGAAATTGTAATGACACGATCTTGACTTGTCAAATTACCAGAACACCTCGGAAAAGGCCGAATCATCAAGAAATATTTTCTTGATATTTAGAGATCAAAGAGAATACAAGAGTTGTGTAACATAGCACATGATGACGTTATGATCTATGAATCATCATGTTCCATTTAGAAACTCAGCATGAATTACTGTAATATAATCACGTTGATCAAGTGTCATTATATTATACTAACTCATGCTTCAGCTCCCAACACTTCTTCAAGAATATTCCTATTTTAAACTCGAATGTTTCAGAATTTAGAAACTAAAATAGTTTCTTTTATGATATAATACAGATAGCGCGAAGAGGTAAATGATTTCAGATAAGAATAATTATAAAAATATCTTCAGAAGTATGGATGATATTTATAATGAAAGATACGATGATATCTTAGAATGTCTAATATCAGAGGATGATGAAGGATATTGTCCGCAGTGGTTTAGAGTCAGGAGCAAGGTATTCGTTAATGACTTTAGCAAGTACTGAATCATTTGGATTCTTTGAAGGCCGGTTCAGCCTTTGTGATTTGTCCACAGCCTCCTTCATACTTTGCTCAATCCGTTTTCCAGTTCCAAATCTTCTCTTTTTCTGAGCTTTGCCAATATACTATCCTTTATCATCCAACTTTTTACTGTTAAGGTCGTTTACAGTTTTTGCTGCTTCATCAGCATTTTTCAAAATTTCGAAAACTGGTTCGCAGTTTAGGGTGTTTTTCAGAAATTTCTCATTCAAAGAATGTAAGTCTTGGAGGTAGACGTTGTGTGTATATGTAATTGTTGATGTAGACATGCTGCGAGGTTTTAAAATACTGATTGCTGATTCTCAATAATTGGTATGGCAATTCTTGTTATAAGGTACGAATGAGTATATGATAGGGTTTTGATAATTATAATGATTTTTTTTTTTGGAAAGTCAAAGATCAGTGAAGTTGTTGGTAAGTTTATTGCTAATGTGGTGAATGTAAACAATTCCCCGGTAACGTTGGCGAAAGGGCAACGTATCTATCGAGGTTATAATAAGACTTTTTTGATTGAGAAGTCAAAGTTGACTTGCTGGAGCTGTGACAAAACTGTGTATTTTTAAACGGAAATGAAAAGTTATGTTAGCTAGTAAATGCCAAAGGGTCTAACACGGATACGTGTCGAACTATGACTTGGGTTTTGAGAGTTTTTCAGGTGTATAACTGTGGGTAACATGTGGTTGGATCATCATCTCGATTGTTCATTAGTTGAAGTGTCTTCAGGAATTTCGAAGGGTTTGAGCACATATTGTAATCGTTAATACATATGATGTTCTAACACAGTTTTGAAGTCAAAGTATAGCTTTGAAAGATATAGGAATCTAAGAGTGATGATACTGGTTATATTTCGAATTGAATTATGCGATTTCAAAATCAGAATATGTAATTGAATTTGAATGAGTATGATTGTTTTGATTTATATGAAAGAATGGATATTGTTGTGAAAGTAGGGAGTATAGTTGATGATTACTGAATCAGTTTCGAAAAATGTAATATATTAATTGTGAATTTATATATCTCTCGGGTATTACCTACCCGTTTAAAAAAATTTCACAATTAATATTTTGTACAACAGAATTTTATTACAGTCTTTATGAAAATATATATGTGCATATTTTCTTCAGATGTAACATAGATTTAATGATTTAATATTAAATTAAACTCATTTGATTTACGGTTGAAACTAGAACTGAATAATCCCTAAAGACTTTAGAAATTACATAACTTTTACGGAGTATTTATTCAATAAAATTGAAATTATGAATTAATACTTCGTTATTTATTGGTGTTTGTAACCCTTGCACCATATTCTCTAAAGCCACTACTCGAGCGCGAAGCGCGTTGACTTCTTCTATTACACCGGGGTGATTGTCGGTTCGGACGAGCGGATAAATAAAATCTAGAATTTGATGTAGTATATAATCATGACGAGAAACTCTGGAAATGAGAGAGAAAATGGTGTTTCGGACCGGTTCACCGGTAAGTGCTTCAGGTTCATCGCCAAGAGGGCAATGTGGTGGATGGAAGGGATCACCTTCTTCTTATCTCCAATTATTGAGGAGGCTACGAACCTATCCCCAATTCATCCAGAATAGATGATGGCTAATTGGTTGATCCATTCTGGTCACACTGCTTTCGGAGCTTGAGTGGGATTCCATATCGGAATTCGAGGGACTTGAACTAATGACGAATTCCATTTCGTTCGATTGAATAAAGGATTTTTCGATATGAAATGATTTTTCGGCTATCGGGTGGTATTCTAATTACATAGAATATCTATATATATAGCGCAAAAGATTTCGTAGATTACGGAGGAATTTACGGGATATGTCAGGCAAAGTTTACAGTAACAGATACGCTAAGATATGGATTAGCAGATACGCTAAGATATGAATTTTGTCTATACACTATTCATGCAATCAATGCAGTAAGACGTGTCTAGACTAAGAATGATAAGCAGGCAATTTTCGACAAAAATGATAAGCAAAACTTTTGACATGCAGACACGGTCGAAGTCCAGGATCACTAATGCATCCTAACGACTATCAGTTAGACACACTAATGCAGACCTGGTTAACTAAGACCACCGCTTTGATACCAACTGAAAGGACCCGTTCATATACATTATAAACGATTCACAATAGTTGATTACATCGCGAGGTATTTGACCTCTATATGATACATTTTACAAACATTGCATTCGTTTTTAAAAGATAAACTTTCTTTACAACGAAAGTTGACGGCATGCACACCATTTCATAATACATCCAACTACAATTGGCTTAATAATAATCTTAATGAACTCAATGACTCGAATGCAACGTCTTTCAAAATATGCCATGAATGAATCCAAGTAATATCCTTAAAATGAGCTAATGCACAGCGGAAGATTTCTTTAATACCTGAGAATAAACATGCTTTAAAGTGTCAACCAAAAGGTTGGTGAGTTCATAGGTTTATCATAACAATCATTTCAATAAATTAATAGACCACAAGATTTCCGTTTATAAATATATGTACACTCGCAAGTGTATAAAAGTATTCTATAAGTTGTAGCCACCCGGTAACAAGCCTTAACGTTCATGTTTTACCCTCTGAAGTACACCAGATCAGGTGTGTTTAAAATAACCTCGAAGTACTAAAGCATCCCATAGTCAGGATGGGGTTTGTCAGACCCAATAGATCTATCTTTAGGATTCGCGCCTACCGTACATAGACAAGTAGTTTAATGTTACCAAGCTAAGGGTATATTTCTGGTTTAAACCCACATAGAATTAGTTTTAGTACTTGTGTCTATTTCGTAAAACATTTATAAATCAGCGCATGTATTCTCAGGCCAAAAATATATATAAAAAGGGAGCAAATGAAACTCACAATACTGTATTTCGTAGTAAAAATACATATAACGTCATTTAACAAGTGCAAGGTTGGTCTCGGATTCACGAACATATCAATATTTAGATTCAATATTGCAGGAAAGTACGTAGACGCAACGGAGATGATAAACACTAGATTGACCTCACGAGCATACCCATGAACCATACTCATCACCTCCATAGTTATAACCCATAATTTCCTTAGCTTCGACTCATTCAAAAAAACTATTTTGAAATCACTCGGACACCACTCCGTCGTAATATTTTATGTATACTAATAATATCTTGAAATAATACAGAGCAAATATATATATATATATATATATATATATATATATATATATATATATATATATATATATATATATATATATATATATATATATATATATATATATATATAAATCGATTGAGAGAGTTTAGAGAAATATATTTTCAAGTTTCTATGAAATAATGAAACCTATTGAATTCTATTTATAATAGATTTTTGAATTATTAAAGTGAATTATTAAAGTATGAATTATTAAAGTGAATTATTAAAGTATGAATTATTAAAGTGAATTATTAAAGTATGAATTATTAAAGTGAATTATTAAAGTATGAATTATTAAAGTGAATTATTAAAGTATGAATTATTAAAGTGAATTATTAAAGTGTGAATTATTAAAGTGAATTATTAAAGTATGAATTATTAAAGTGAATTATTAAAGTATGAATTATTAAAGTGAATTATTAAAGTATGAATTATTAAAGTGAATTATTAAAGTGATTTATTAAAGTATGAATTATTAAAGTGAATTATTAAAGTTAAAGTAAAGTTAAAGTAAAGTAAAGGTAAAGTTAAAGTACAGTAAAAGTATAAAAACTATATATGTATAATACGCGTATAAATATATAATATTAATTTAAATCGTTATATATATTTAATGAAATAAAATATAAATATCGTTATATTTATTATACTGGTTAAGTAATGAGTTATCAAAAGTGATTCTAGATATTTATAAAAGTTATATACGTTTTAATAATAAAGTTCTTTTTAAACTGAAAACGTCTTTGTACGTTTGAAAATAGATTAATAGAATATTATAGAAACCAATTCTCCACTAACTTTTGTCTAACTTTCGTAAATGACACTTTTTGTTTTTATTTATAAATAGCTTTACAAATTATTCTGAATATCGTTAAGAGGAATAGATTTTCTCAAATCATAGTGGACCTCTCAACAGAGACTTGTAATCATAATTCAATGTTTCTGATAATTCAATCATTTAATATATATTTTTTTAATTTCGCTGAAAATCATATTAAAACAAATACGTTCGTATAAAGTATTATACGTTTAATACTTTATTAATATTCTCAAGTTATAATATATATATAAATATACATATCTATTTATATATAACGGTTCGTGAATCGTCGGAATTTGGTCGAGGTTATAATGAATGTATGAACACAGTTTAAAATTCTTGAGATTTAACTTAACAAACTTTGCTTATCGTGTCGGAATAATATAAAGATTAAAGTTTAAATTTGGTCGGAAATTTCCGGGTCGTCACACATCTCATTAGACAATGCCTTAACAGTTGCTTGTTCAACGCTTTCCTTTACAATCGGACGGTAGTTTACCGAAAGGTAATATACGGAGCAAGTATACTGGACGTGTTGCTTTCCCAATACAAGGTTAGCAAGTGGGTGACACAAAACCGCAAGTTTTGAGCTAAAATTTTCAAATCTGAAACCCACAAAAACATTTTGCAAACACCGATGAAGGGTTATTCTGGAAAACTTATCTAGGGTAAAAGCTAGATTGAAATTTTCAAAAGATCAAATGTTTTCATAAAGATCCAATTTCCTAACGGATCTAAATTTTTATAGTCATGTGAGACTGTAAACCACAACATCACTATCATTGTTCATACCGCTGTATTAAAATCACTGATGTACAAAGTGTGAAGAATAAAGAAGTGATTCTAGTAAAGTTATATTCAAATTCTATATTGCTTGAGGACAAGCAACGCTCAAGTGTGAGAATATTTGATAATGCTAAAAATGAACATATATTTCATAGCATTATCCTTCAAGAAAGACAAGATTTTAGTTGCAATTGTTCTATTTACAAGTGATATTCGTTTAAATAATAAAAGGGTGAAGACAAAAGACAGATTCGACGATTTGAAGACGCAAATGACCAAAATACTAAAAAGTACAAAGTACAATCCAAGTGGTTCAAATTATTGCTGAGAAACGTCTAAAAATTACAAGAGTACAAGTCGCAAAACGCAAAGTACAAGATATTAAATCGTATGAAAGGACGTTCGAAAATCCAAAATCAGGACATAAACCGAGCATCAATGCGCGATTCAACGAAGCTAAAATTATAAGTCAACGGAGCACAATAATATAATATAATATATATATATATATATATATATATATATATATATATATATATATATATATATATATATATATATATATATATATATATATATATATATATATATATAATTATATAAAATTATATATATTATATTATATATTATTAAAACTCAGCAGCCCACGTTTTAAATGAAATGTGACCAGGAGAAGGCGGTCATGCGATCGCATGGCTAGCATGAGTAATTCTCATGCGATCGTATGAGCCCAGAAATCTGGCCAGGTCTATAAATTGCAACGAATTTCGACGAGTTTTACACATATATCATACATCTCACTCTCTCTCAAATATATATATTTATATTTTATAATTATAATTTTAATATTAAGTTAATAATAATAAGGTTATAGTGGCAAATCTTTTAAGTTTGTAAGTCAAAATTCTGTTCGTGTAATACTACGCGATTAATACTCATTGTAAGTTATGTTCAACATTTTTAAATTAATGTCTCGTAGCTAAATTATTATTATGCTTATTTAAGCCGAAGTAATCGTGATGTTGGACTAAATATTAAGAAGGGGTTATTGGGCTTTAGACCATAATTGAGGTTTGGAAAACAGACTGACACTTGTGGAAATTGGACTATGGGTTATTAATAGGCTTTATATTAATTAAATGATATCTCGTTGATTTAATATAGAGATTTATCATTTGACGTATTTATATTTAACCACATACGCTTGACTGGGTACGGTGGGCGGGATATCTATAAATACTAATAATTATTCATTTGACCGGACACGAGGATGGATTAATAGTCACTGGACTTATTAAAACAGGGGTGGATTACATTCAAGGGTAAATGGTGTAATTGTTAACAAAGTATTAAAACCTTGGATTACACGCAGTCGATAACCTGGTGTATTCACTAAACAAAGTATTAAGACCTTGTTACAGTTTAAGTCCCCAATTAGTTGGAATATTTGACTTCGGGTATAAGGTTAATTTGGCGAAGACTCTCGCACTTTATAATTATGACCGATGGACTATTATGGACAAGACCAGATGGACATATCGAATAATCCAGGACAAAGGATAATTAACCCATGGTAATAAATTAAAATCAACATGTCAAACATCATGATTACAGAAGTTTAAATAAGCATAATTCTTTTATTTTATATCTCATCGTACTTTTATTTACTGTCATTTTATTTATCGTATTTTAAATTATTGCACTTTTAATTATCGTACTTTTATTTTATCTCAATTTTATTTATCGTTATTTACTTTACGCTTTAAATTAAATTGTATTTATATTTAATATTTTACATTAGGTTTTAATTGTGACTTAAGACATAAAATCGACAAACCTGTCACTAAACGGTAAAACCCCCCTTTTATAATAATAATAATATTATATATATATATATATATATATATATATATATATATATATATATATATATATATATATATATATATATATATATATATATATATTGATACAAATATAGTTTAAAACATATATAGCGTTAAACTCAGCTAGCTCCCTGTAGAACGAACCGGACTTACTAAAAACTACACTACTCAACGATTAGGTACTGTAACAACCCTGATTTTTCCGTTACTTCCGTTAGTTTATTTAACGGCGATTATTTAACTTTTATGTGTTTATGTGTAATAAATGCATACTTGATCTTCGGAGGGTTACAATTGAAATGTCCCGTTCTTATTGATTAAAAACGTTCCATATTAATTGATTTCGTTGCGAGGTTTTGACCTCTATATGAGACGTTTTTCAAAGACTGCATTCATTTTTAAAACAAACCATAACCATTATTTCATAAATAAAGGTTTAAAAAGCTTTACGTAGATTATCAAATAATGATAATCTAAAATATCCTGTTTACACACGACCATTACATAATGGTTTACAATACAAATATGTTACATCGAAATCAGTTTCTTGAATGCAGTTTTTACACAATATCATACAAACATGGACTCCAAATCTTGTCCTTATTTTAGTATGCAACAGCGGAAGCTCTTAATATTCACCTGAGAATAAACATGCTTTAAATGTCAACAAAAATGTTGGTGAGTTATAGGTTTAACCTATATATATCAAATCGTAACAATAGACCACAAGATTTCATATTTCAATACACATCCCATACATAGAGATAAAAATCATTCATATGGTGAACACCTGGTAACCGACATTAACAAGATGCATATATAAGAATATCCCCATCATTCCGGGACACCCTTCGGATACGATATAAATTTCGAAGTACTAAAGCATCCGGTACTTTGGATGGGGTTTGTTAGGCCCAATAGATCTATCTTTAGGATTCGCGTCAATTAGGGTGTCTGTTCCCTAATTCTTAGATTACCAGACTTAATAAAAAGGGGCATATTCGATTTCGATAATTCAACCATAGAATGTAGTTTCACGTACTTGTGTCTATTTTGTAAATCATTTATAAAACCTGCATGTATTCTCATCCCAAAAATATTAGATTTTAAAAGTGGGACTATAACTCACTTTCACAGATTTTTACTTCGTCGGGAAGTAAGACTTGGCCACTGGTTGATTCACGAACCTATAACAATATATACATATATATCAAAGTATGTTCAAAATATATTTACAACACTTTTAATATATTTTGATGTTTTAAGTTTATTAAGTCAGCTGTCCTCGTTAGTAACCTACAACTAGTTGTCCACAGTTAGATATACAGAAATAAATCGATAAATATTATCTTGAATCAATCCACGACCCAGTGTATACGTATCTCAGTATTGATCACAACTCAAACTATACATATTTTGGAATCAACCTCAACCCTGTATAGCTAACTCCAACATTCACATATAGAGTGTCTATGGTTGTTCCGAAATATATATAGATGTGTCGACATGATAGGTCGAAACATTGTATACGTGTCTATGGTATCTCAAGATTACATAATATACAATACAAGTTGATTAAGTTATGGTTGGAATAGATTTGTTACCAATTTTCACGTAGCTAAAATGAGAAAAATTATCCAATCTTGTTTTACCCATAACTTCTTCATTTTAAATCCGTTTTGAGTGAATCAAATTGCTATGGTTTCATATTGAATTCTATTTTATGAATCTAAACAGAAAAAGTATAGGTTTATAGTCGGAAAAATAAGTTACAAGTCATTTTTGTAAAGGTAGTCATTTCAGTCGAAAGAACGACGTCTAGATGACCATTTTAGAAAACATACTTCCACTTTGAGTTTAACCATAATTTTTGGATATAGTTTCATGTTCATAATAAAAATCATTTTCTCAGAATAACAACTTTTAAATCAAAGTTTATCATAGTTTTTAATTAACTAACCCAAAACAGCCCGCGGTGTTACTACGACGGCGTAAATCCGATTTTACGGTGTTTTTCGTGTTTCCAGGTTTTAAATCATTAAGTTAGCATATCATATAGATATAGAACATGTGTTTAGTTAATTTTAAAAGTCAAGTTAGAAGGATTAACTTTTGTTTGCGAACAAGTTTAGAATTAACTAAACTATGTTCTAGTGATTACGAGTTTAAACCTTCGAATAAGATAGTTTTATATATATGAATCGAATGATGTTATGAACATCATTACTACCTCAAGTTTAGTAGGTAAACCTACTGGAAGTGACAAGAAATGATCTAGCTTCAAAGGATCTTGGATGGCTTGAAAGTTCTTGAAGTAGGATCATGACACAAAAACAAGTTCAAGTAAGATTTTTACTCGAATTAAGATAGTTTATAGTTATAGAAATTGAATCAAAGTTTGAATATGAATATTACCTTGAATAAGAAATATAACCTACTGTATATAACAAAGGTTTCTTGATCTTAGATGATTACTTGGAATGGATTAGAAAGCATGGAAGTAAATTAGTAAACTTGAAGGGATTTTTGAAGTGTTCTTCCTATGATGATTATAGCTTGATTCTTGAAGTGATTTTTGATGAAGATGATGATTAACTACTGGAAAAATACATTCATAATAGTGTGTGTGTGTGTGTGTGTTGTGAGAGAATTAGAAAGAGAATTGGAAGTGAAATGGAGTGAATGATGAGTGGTAATTGGTGAGTGGTGAGTGGGGTTAAAAGGAGTTCTAGTTAGTTGACTAGCTCATGGTAGAAGTTAAAATTGATTAGTCATACATGACATAATCAAGAGTGGAATCCCATGCTAGTTCCTATTGGTATATACTCATAGTAAGTACGTTTTGAAGCTGTGTATAATACGGGTAAGAATACGACTAGAATTCTTGATGAAAGAAAAGAATGGAAAAGTAACTGTAACCATTTTCATTAAGTATGAGTGTTTTGATATATGTGTTGAAGTCTTCCAAAAGTATTTTAATACATCTAAATACACTACTTGTATATACATTTTAACTGAGTCGTTAAGTCATCGTTAGTCGTTACATGTAAGTGTTGTTTTGAAACCTTTAAGTTAACGATCTCAATTAATGTTGTTAACCCATTGTTTATTATATCTAATGAGATGTTAAATTATTATATTTTCATGATATTATTATATATTAATATATCTTAATATGATATATATACATTTAAATGTCGTTACAACGATAATCGTTACATATATGTCTCGTTTCGAAATCCTTAAGTTAGTAGTCTTGTTTATATGTATATAACTCATTGTTAATATACTTATGGAGATACTTACTTATCATAATCTCATGTTAACCATATGTATATCCATATATATATATCATCATGTCGTTTTTACAAGTTTTAACGTTCGTGAATCGCCGGTCAACTTGGGTGGTCAATTGTCTATATGAAACATATTTCAATTAATCAAGTCTTAACAAGTTTGATTGCTTAACATGTTGGAAACATTTAATCATGTAAATATTAATCTCAATTAATATATATAAACATGGAAAAGTTCGGGTCACTACAGTACCTACCCGTTAAATAAATTTCGTCCCGAAATTTTAAGCTATTGAAGGTGTTGACGAATCTTCTGGAAATAGATGAGGGTATTTCTTCTTCATCTGATCTTCACGCTCCCAGGTGAACTCGGGTCCTCTACGAGCATTCCATCGAACCTTAACAATTGGTATCTTGTTTTGCTTAAGTCTTTTAACCTCACGATCCATTATTTCGACGGGTTCTTCGATGAATTGGAGTTTTTCGTTGATTTGGATTTCATCTAACAGAATAGTGAGATCTTCTTTAGCAAAACATTTCTTCAAATTCGAGACGTGGAAAGTGTTATGTAAAGCCGCGAGTTGTTGAGGTAACTCAAGTCGGTAAGCTACTGGTCCAACACGATCAATAATCTTGAATGGTCCAATATACCTTGGATTTAATTTCCCTCGTTTACCAAATCGAACAACGCCTTTCCAAGGTGCAACTTTAAGCATGACCATCTCTCCAATTTCAAATTCTATATCTTTTCTTTTAATGTCAGCGTAGCTCTTTTGTCGACTTTGGGCGGTTTTCAACCGTTGTTGAATTTGGATGATCTTCTCGGTAGTTTCTTGTATAATCTCCGGACCCGTAATCTGTCTATCCCCCACTTCACTCCAACAAATCGGAGACCTGCACTTTCTACCATAAAGTGCTTCAAACGGCGCCATCTCAATGCTTGAATGGTAGCTGTTGTTGTAGGAAAATTCTGCTAACGGTAGATGTCGATCCCAACTGTTTCCGAAATCAATAACACATGCTCGTAGCATGTCTTCAAGCGTTTGTATCGTCCTTTTACTCTGCCCATCAGTTTGTGGATGATAGGCAGTACTCATGCCTAGACGAGTTCCTAATGCTTGCTGTAATGTCTGCCAGAATCTTGAAATAAATCTGCCATCCCTATCAGAGATAATAGAGATTGGTATTCCATGTCTGGAGACGACTTCCTTCAAATACAGTCGTGCTAACTTTTCCATCTTGTCATCTTCTCTTATTGGCAGGAAGTGTGCTGATTTGGTGAGACGATCAACTATTACCCAAATAGTATCAAAACCACTTGCAGTCCTTGGCAATTTAGTGATGAAATCCATGGTAATGTTTTCCCATTTCCATTCCGGGATTTTGGGTTGTTGAAGTAGACCTGATGGTTTTTGATGCTCAGCTTTGACCTTAAAACACGTCAAACATTCTCCTACGTATTTAGCAACATCGGCTTTCATACCCGGTCACCAAAATAATTTCCTGAGATCCTTGTACATCTTCCCCGTTCCAGGATGTATTGAGTATCTGGTTTTATGAGCTTCTCTAAGTACCATTTCTCTCATATCTCCAAATTTTGGTACCCAAATCCTTTCAGCCCTATACCGGGTTCCGTCTTCCCGAATATTAAGATGTTTCTCCGATCCTTTGGGTATTTCATCCTTTAAATTTCCCTCTTTTAAAACTCCTTGTTGCGCCTCCTTTATTTGAGTAGTAAGGTTATTATGAATCATTATATTCATAGATTTTACTCGAATGGGTTCTCTGTCCTTCCTGCTCAAGGCATCGGCTACCACATTTGCCTTCCCCGGGTGGTAACGAATCTCAAAGTCGTAATCATTCAATAATTCAATCCACCTACGCTGCCTCATATTCAGTTGTTTCTGATTAAATATGTGTTGAAGACTTTTGTGGTCGGTATATATAATACTTTTGACCCCATATAAGTAGTGCCTCCAAGTCTTTAATGCAAAAACAACCGCGCCTAATTCCAAATCATGCGTCGTATAATTTTGTTCGTGAATCTTCAATTGTCTAGACGCATAAGCAATCACCTTCGTTCGTTGCATTAATACACAACCGAGACCTTGCTTTGATGCGTCACAATAAATCACAAAATCATCATTCCCTTCAGGCAATGACAATATAGGTGCCGTAGTTAGCTTTTTCTTCAATACCTGGAACGCTTTCTCTTGTTCATCCTTCCATTCAAATTTCTTCCCTTTATGCGTTAATGCAGTCAAGGGTTTTGCTATTCTGGAAAAGTCTTGGATGAACCTTCTGTAGTAACCAGCTAGTCCTAAAAACTGGCGTATGTGTTTCGGAGTTTTCGGGGTTTCCCACTTTTCAACAGTTTCTATCTTTGCCAGATCCACCTTAATACCTTCTTTGTTCACTATGTGACCGAGGAATTGAACTTCTTCCAACCAAAATGCACACTTTGAAAACTTAGCGTACAATTCTTCCTTCCTCAATACTTCTAACACCTTTCTCAAATGTTCACCGTGTTCTTGGTCATTCTTTGAGTAAATAAGTATGTCATCAATGAAAACAATGACAAACTTGTAAAGGTATGGTCCACACACTCGGTTCATAAGGTCTATAAACACAGTTGGTGCATTAGTTAAACCAAATGGCATGACCATAAACTCGTAATGACCGTAACGTGTTCTGAAAGCAGTCTTTGGAATATCATCTTCTTTCACCCGCATTTGATGATACCCGGAACGTAAGTCAATCTTTGAATAAACAGACGAGCCTTGTAGTTGATCAAATAAGTCATCGATTCTCGGTAGTGGGTAGCGGTTCTTGATGGTAAGTTTGTTCAACTCTCGGTAGTCGATACACAACTGAATGTACCATCTTTCTTCTTGACAAACAAAACAGGAGCTCCCCACGGTGATGTGCTTGGTCGAATGAAACCACACTCTAAAAGTTCTTGTAATTGGCTTTGCAGTTCTTTCATCTCGCTGGGTGCGAGTCTGTAAGGAGAACGAGCTATTGGTGCAGCTCCTGGTACAAGATCTATTTGAAATTCAACGGATCGATGTGGGGGTAATCCCGGTAATTCTTTCGGAAATACATCGGGAAATTCTTTTGCGACGGGAACATCATTGAAGCTCTTTTCTTCAGTTTGTACTTTCTCGACGTGTGCTAGAACAGCATAGCAACCTTTTCTTATTAGTTTTTGTGCCTTCAAATTACTAATAAGATGTAGCTTCGTGTTGCCCTTTTCTCCGTACACCATTAAGGGTTTTCCTTTTTCTCGTATAATGCGAATTGCATTTTTGTAACAAACGATCTCTGCTTTCACTTCTTTCAACCAGTCCATACCGATTATCACATCAAAACTCCCTAACTCTACTGGTATCAAATCAATCTTAAATGTTTTGCTAACCAGTTTAATTTCTCGATTCCGACATATATTATCTGCTGAAATTAATTTACCATTTGCTAATTCGAGTAAAAATTTACTATCCAAAGGCGTCAATGGACAACTTAATTTAGCACAAAAATCTCTACTCATATAGCTTCTATCCGCACCCGAATCAAATAAAACGTAAGCAGATTTATTGTCAATAAGAAACGTACCCGTAACAAGCTCCGGGTCTTCCTGTGCCTCTGCCGCATTAATATTGAAAACTCTTCCGCGGCCTTGTCCATTCGTGTTCTCCTGGTTCGGGTAATTTCTAATAATGTGGCCCGGTTTTCCATATTTATAACAAACTACATTGGCATAACTTGCTCCGACACTACTTGCTCCGCCATTACTCGTTCCGACACCATTTGTTCCTTTCGTTCTATTAACCCCTAGTCCGTAGACCTCACACTTCGCCGCGCTATGACCATTTCTTTTACACTTATTGCAAAATTTGGTGCAGAACCCCGAGTGATACTTTTCACACCTTTGGCATAGCTGCTTCTGATTGTTGTTGTTGTTGCGGTTATTATTGTTGTTGGGATGATTGTTGTAGTTGCTGTTGTTGTTGTTGTTGTTGTTGTTGTTGGGCCGTTTGTTGTAGTTGCGATTGATGTTGCGATTGTTGGGATAATTGTTGCGATTATTGTTGTAATTGCTGTTGTTGTTGTATTGGTGATTCTTATCACCGTTTTCCTCCCACTTTCTTTTGACTTGCTTCACATTGGCCTCTTCAGCAGTCTGTTCTTTAATTCTTTCTTCAATCTGGTTCACTAGTTTATGAGCCATTCTACATGCTTGTTGTATGGAGGCGGGCTCGTGTGAACTTATATCTTCTTGGATTCTTTCCGGTAATCCTTTCACAAATGCGTCGATCTTCTCTTCCTCATCTTCGAATGCTCCCGGACACAATAGGCACAATTCTGTGAATCGTCTTTCGTACGTGGTAATATCAAATCCTTGGGTTCGTAACCCTCTAAGTTCTGTCTTGAGCTTATTGACCTCGGTTCTGGGACGGTACTTCTCGTTCATCAAGTGCTTGAATGCTGACCACGGTAGTGCGTACGCATCGTCTTGTCCCACTTGCTCTAGATAGGTATTCCACCATGTTAATGCAGAACCTGTGAAGGTATGTGTAGCGTACTTTACTTTGTCCTCTTCAGTACACTTATTTATGGCAAACACCGATTCGACCTTCTCGGTCCACCGTTTCAATCCGATCGGTCCTTCGGTTCCATCAAATTCCAAAGGTTTGCAGGCAGTGAATTCTTTGTAGGTGCATCCTACACGATTTCCTGTACTGCTAGATCCAAGGTTATTGTTGGTATGTAGCGCAGCCTGTACTGCGGCTATGTTTGAAGCTAGAAAAGTACGGAATTCCTCTTCATTCATATTCACGGTGTGTCGAGTAGTCGGTGCCATTTCCTTCAAAATAGTCAAATGGAACAAGTTAATCATACAGAATATCAAGAGTAGTTAATAGTATTTCGTAGCATAATATGAACTCATTTATAAAAGCTTTTACTTCATATTAGCGTTTTATAAGTTTAAATTCGGGTAGTACCTACCCGTTAAGTTCATACCTAGTAGCTAATATACAATTCAACTACTACAATTCTATATGAAAAACTGATTATAATAATATTTCGCGTTCAAACTTTTATACAATATTTTACAAACTTACAATACCACTTATTTTACATAAAGCATGAAATGTAGCACACAATAACTTTGATACAAGATAGTTGTGAAGATAATTCTAGCTAGTACACAAGTCGTTCAGCAAAGGCAATAAAGACACGTAATTCATACGTCCAGAAACAAGTCATGCATTCTGGTTTTACTAGGACTACTTCCCATCCTTGGTCTTGTGGAACATAACCGTTATGGCCATTGATAAGACAGCATGTTGTAACGTCGTCAAAGGGATGAGGGTTACGTAATGTCCAACAGTCCCGTAACAATCTAAAAACCTCATTTCTTACCCCAATTACCGACTCCGTCACTTGTGGGAACGTTTTGTTTAATAGTTGTAGCCCGATGTTCTTGTTCTCACTTTGGTGAGAAGCGAACATTAATAATCCGTAAGCATAACATGCTTCTTTATGTTGCATGTTAGCCGCTTTTTCTAAATCACGAAGTCCAATATTCGGATATATTGAGTCAAAATAATTTCTTAACCCATTGCGTAAAATAGCATTTGGGTTCCCCGCAATATATGCGTCAAAGTAAACACATCGTAACTTATGGATTTTCCAATGTGATATCCCCCATCTTTCGAATGAAAGCCTTTTATAAACCAAGGCATTCTTGGAACGTTCTTCGAATGTCTTACAAACTGATCTCGCCTTAAATAGTTGTGCCGAAGAATTCTGACCGACTCTAGACAAGATTTCATCAATCATGTCTCCGGGTAGGTCTCTTAAAATATTGGGTTGTCTATCCATTTTGTGTTTTTATACTGTAAAATAGACGAGAGTTAGATTCATAAAAAAAATACTTATTAATACAAGCAATTTTTACATATATCATAAAGCATAAGCACACTATATTACTTATATTACACCACACGAATACAACTATCTTATTCCAACTCGCTTGTTTCTTCTTCTTCGGTTTTGGTTCGTTTTGCCAAGTTTCTAGGGATATATGATGTTCCCCTAATACGAGCCGTCGTTATCCACATTGGTTTAGAAAAACCTGGTGGTTTAGAGGTTCCCGGGTCATTGTTACAACTTAAGGACTTCGGGGGTTGACGATACATATAAAGTTCATCGGGGTTGGAATTAGATTTCTCTATTTTTATGCCCTTTCCCTTATTATTTTCTTTTGCCTTTTTAAATTCAGTTGGGGTAATTTCTATAACATCATCGAAATTCTCGTCAGAATCCGATTCATCGGAGAATTGGTAATCCTCCCAATATTTTGCTTCCTTAGCGGAAACACCATTGACCATAATTAACCTTGGTCGGTTGGTTGAGTATTTTCTTTTACTTAACCGTTTTATTATTTCCCCCACCGGTTCTATTTCTTCATCCGGTTCCGATTCTTCTTCCGGTTCCGATTCTTCTTCTGGTCCCGACTCTTCTTCAGGTTCCTCTTCGGGAACTTGTGAATCAGTCCACGAATCATTCCAATTTACATTTGACTCTTCATTATTATTAGGTGAGTCAATGGGACTTGTTCTAGAGGTAGACATCTATCACATAATATCAAACGCATTAAGAGATTAATATATCACATAATATTCACATGTTAAAAATATATAGTTTCCAACAAAATTTGTTAAGCAATCATTTTTCAAGTAAACACGGTCGAAGTCCAGACTCACTAATGCATCCTAACAAACTCGATAAGACACACTAATGCAAAATTCTGGTTCTCTAAGACCAACGCTCTGATACCAACTGAAATGTCCCGTTCTTATTAATTAAAAACGTTCCATATTAATTGATTTCGTTGCGAGGTTTTGACCTCTATATGAGACGTTTTTCAAAGACTGCATTCATTTTTAAAACAAACCATAACCTTTATTTCATAAATAAAGGTTTAAAAAGCTTTACGTAGATTATCAAATAATGATAATCTAAAATATCCTGTTTACACACGACCATTACATAATGGTTTACAATACAAATATGTTACATCGAAATCAGTTTCTTGAATGCAGTTTTTACACAATATCATACAAACATGGACTCCAAATCTTGTCCTTATTTTAGTATGCAACAGCGGAAGCTCTTAATATTCACCTGAGAATAAACATGCTTTAAACGTCAACAAAAATGTTGGTGAGTTATAGGTTTAACCTATATATATCAAATCGTAACAATAGACCACAAGATTTCATATTTCAATACACATCCCATACATAGAGATAAAAATCATTCATATGGTGAACACCTGGTAACCGACATTAACAAGATGCATATATAAGAATATCCCCATCATTCCGGGACACCCTTCGGATATGATATAAATTTCGAAGTACTAAAGCATCCGGTACTTTGGATGGGGTTTTTTAGGCCCAATAGATCTATCTTTAGGATTCGCGTCAATTAGGGTGTCTGTTCCCTAATTCTTAGATTACCAGACTTAATAAAAAGGGGCATATTCGATTTCGATAATTCAACCATAGAATGTAGTTTCACGTACTTGTGTCTATTTTGTAAATCATTTATAAAACCTGCATGTATTCTCATCCCAAAAATATTAGATTTTAAAAGTGGGACTATAACTCACTTTCACAGATTTTTACTTCGTCGGGAAGTAAGACTTGGCCACTGGTTGATTCACGAACCTATAACAATATATACATATATATCAAAGTATGTTCAAAATATATTTACAACACTTTTAATATATTTTGATGTTTTAAGTTTATTAAGTCAGCTGTCCTCGTTAGTAACCTACAACTAGTTGTCCACAGTTAGATATACAGAAATAAATCGATAAATATTATCTTGAATCAATCCACGACCCAGTGTATACGTATCTCAGTATTGATCACAACTCAAACTATACATATTTTGGAATCAACCTCAACCCTGTATAGCTAACTCCAACATTCACATATAGAGTGTCTATGGTTGTTCCGAAATATATATAGATGTGTCGACATGATAGGTCGAAACATTGTATACGTGTCTATGGTATCTCAAGATTACATAATATACAATACAAGTTGATTAAGTTATGGTTGGAATAGATTTGTTACCAATTTTCACGTAGCTAAAATGAGAAAAATTATCCAATCTTGTTTTACCCATAACTTCTTCATTTTAAATCCGTTTTGAGTGAATCAAATTGCTATGGTTTCATATTGATTCTATTTTATGAATCTAAACAGAAAAAATATAGGTTTATAGTCGGAAAAATAAGTTACAAGTCATTTTTGTAAAGGTAGTCATTTCAGTCGAAAGAACGACGTCTAGATGACCATTTTAGAAAACATACTTCCACTTTGAGTTTAACCATAATTTTTGGATATAGTTTCATGTTCATAATAAAAATCATTTTCTCAGAATAACAACTTTTAAATCAAATTTTATCATAGTTTTTAATTAACTAACCCAAAACAGCCCGCGGTGTTACTACGACGGCGTAAATCCGGTTTCACGGTGTTTTTCATGTTTCCAGGTTTTAAATCATTAAGTTAGCATATCATATAGATATAGAACATGTGTTTAGTTAATTTTAAAAGTCAAGTTAGAAGGATTAACTTTTGTTTGCGAACAAGTTTAGAATTAACTAAACTATGTTCTAGTGATTACGAGTTTAAACCTTCGAATAAGATAGTTTTATATATATGAATCGAATGATGTTATGAACATCATTACTACCTCAAGTTTAGTAGGTAAACCTACTGGAAGTGACAAGAAATGATCTAGCTTCAAAGGATCTTGGATGGCTTGAAAGTTCTTGAAGTAGGATCATGACACAAAAACAAGTTCAAGTAAGATTTTTACTCGAATTAAGATAGTTTATAGTTATAGAAATTGAATCAAAGTTTGAATATGAATATTACCTTGAATAAGAAAGATAACCTCTGTATATAACAAAGGTTTCTTGATCTTAGATGATTACTTGGAATGGATTAGAAAGCTTGGAAGTAAATTAGTAAACTTGAAGGGATTTTTGAAGTGTTCTTGAAGTGTTCTTCCTATGATGATTATAGCTTGATTCTTGAAGTGATTTTTGATGAAGATGATGATTAACTACTGGAAAAATACATTCATAATAGTGTGTGTGTGTGTGTGTTGAGAGAGAATTAGAAAGAGAATTGGATGTGAAATGGAGTGAATGATGAGTGGTAATTGGTGAGTGGTGACTGGGGTTAAAAGGAGTTCTAGTTAGTTGACTAGCTCATGGTAGAAGTTAAAATTGATTAGTCATACATGACATAATCAAGAGTGGAATCCCATACTAGTTCCTATTGGTATATACTCATAGTAAGTACGTTTTGAAGCTGTGTATAATACGGGTAAGAATACGACTAGAATTCTTGATGAAAGAAAAGAATGGAAAAGTAACTGTAACCATTTTCGTTAAGTATGAGTGTTTTGATATATGTCTTGAAGTCTTCCAAAAGTATTTTAATACATCTAAATACACTACTTGTATATACATTTTAACTGAGTCGTTAAGTCATCGTTAGTCGTTACATGTAAGTGTTGTTTTGAAACCTTTAAGTTAACGATCTCAATTAATGTTGTTAACCCATTGTTTATTATATCTAATGAGATGTTAAATTATTATATTATCATGATATTATGATATATTAATATATCTTAATATGATATATATACATTTAAATGTCGTTACAACGATAATCGTTACATATATGTCTCGTTTCGAAATCCTTAAGTTAGTAGTCTTGTTTATATGTATATAACAAATTGTTAATATACTTATGGAGATACTTACTTATCATAATCTCATGTTAACCATATGTATATCTATATATATATCATCATGTCGTTTTTACAAGTTTTAACGTTCGTGAATCGCCGGTCAACTTGGGTGGTCAATTGTCTATATGAAACATATTTCAATTAATCAAGTCTTAACAAGTTTGATTGCTTAACATGTTGGAAACATTTAATCATGTAAATATCAATCTCAATTAATATATATAAACATGGAAAAGTTCGGGTCACTACAACAATAATTAATATGTGTTGATATTAATTCAAATAAATATTTCGGATAATGAAATACGATAAAAATGATACGATTTTAATAACAGCTTTTTGAGCAACGAAACGCTCGAGTTTATTTTAATAATTAATTTTATTAATTATTAACTTTTTAAAATATTTAATTTATTGGGTTTTTAATAAATTAAGCAATTGGTTGCGTTTAACGATCGGGTTAGCGTTCCGGGCCTTCGGTACGACTAAACGACACTTAAAACGGACCACGATTACACGGAATTGCAAAACACGAGCCCGGGAATACCCCATGGGTCATGTTCGGCTGACCCCACTCCCCTCACCCCTTTTATTTTAATTTTTGTAACTTTAGGGACTTATGTGTTGATTGTGGATTTAGGGCTTGATATAAATTAGAAGGTAAACCTAATTTTGGCATAATCCTCACAAGAAAAAAACTGCAGTCGATCTCTTCTCCCTCCCTCTTGATCGTTGACCATCACCATCACCACCACAACTTCATCTTTCAAAATTAGTAAAAGTGTTCTACACGAATCGCGTTCATCTCCTCGTTCTCTATCCATTGGTATAAACAATTTTGTGATCTAAGGTATGTTTACATGAACCCTAATTCTTAAAAATCTGATTTTTATGAGAGTTTCATAGTTATGTTGTCAATTGCTCAAGTCTATACGCGTACGTGTTAATCGTTATCGTTATTTTGATTGTTTGATGCGCTAGGGTTTAAAAACGAATTTGTTTTTGCATTATCAGAAAAATTAAGTTTTTCAAATGTTAATTATTATTTTATAATCAGATTCCTTCCAAAAAACTATTGAGTTTAGGCTTTGGATTCGCTCGATTTCGTTTCCATATGATTAAGTTATGTCAATTTGAATTATCGTTGTGTTTTTGTTGCTTGATCAGAAATCTGGTATTTATAGACACCTAATTGGCATGTGAAAATTATACCACTGGAAATATAATTTAAAAACATTCAATTTAGACTAGGATATCATGTCGTTTGCTTATGTATAGCCCGAGATATGCTTGAATTAGTGTAAAAGTAGTTTTATACAGCACTTGCATGAAAATAACCTTGTATGATAAAATGTGTTAACTTCTGTGATTAAAGATTTGCATATTTGAAATTTACACAAAAATTAATTCACTTTTCATATGGATATCATAGGCTAATTGTATCTAGATCTTCGGATAATCGCGTGCGAATGTGACTAACTAAATGAGAATTTAATCTGTAACTTGCTCACGGTTTTGTACTCTGTGGATTGTGTGTATTGTATGAGCATGTATTCTTCTGGAAAATGAAACTTAACATGATATGTGACTTATTTTTAGTTTATGTCAATCTCTGAAACCTTATGCATTGGGCACAATAGAGCCATACTTTATATAAATTCTGATTTGAGCTGGAAACTGAATGATCAAATTGCACGAATAAACTGTACAAATTGGCTAAACAAAAGTTGCTAGATTTTTGATAAGTGTTACCTTGACTTGTCCTTGAACTATGGCCACTAGTCTTGTATCAATTGCATGTTCCTAACTCCAGTTATAGCCAAAATGAAATCAGTGCATGGTCAGAAACTGACTTGGCAAACCCCAAATGTATCCCTTCTGATTCCTAACTTTTAATTGTCGTATGAGTCCCTGGTTGGACTTTTTGGAATCGATTTTAAGTATATTTATGATCTGGAGTTTTTCATGTTTACTTGAATTTTGTACTATGAGATAATGTGCTAAGTATGCTACGTGTTCATGAACTTTGTGCATAACGATAAACTGAAATTGTGAAAATGATCATTCATGACCTAAAACATATTGTTTGACTTAGATTTGACATGTTGACCAATATTTGACATTAACCTACTGATGTTGCCTTTAGTTGACCACATTGACCAAGTTTGACTTTCGGTTTGACTTCGGTTGACTTTGTTTGACTTGCATGATATAGTTGACTTTTACTTTGAAACGCGTCGAGTCGAGCAATAAGACAACGTACACTATGAAACCACACTTATTTAAGATACGTATATTGACCAACCTAAATACGTATACTTAGGTTGCATTACTCGGCTATAAACCGTACAAGTTAATTGTCCACTTTTCAATCCGAGCTTTATTCAAATGTGAGTCTACAGTCCCGCTTTTTAAATGTTTTCAGGGATGAGAATACACGCTGTTATACTTACATTTTCAAATGCTTTTGTATTGACATGAGTACTATATATGCATATTGAGTTTGTTCAAAAAGCCTCTAGCTTGAATACTTTTAATACCATCGGTGTAAGCACAATTTAGATGGACGGATCCGTTAGGTTGCCAACCTCACCCACTATAAAAACTGTGGTGCATTTACTTTGAACATTAAATACATTTGAACAAGTGTATAACATTTTACTAGGTAAGGCGGGTATAGTGGCTTCTATACTCGGGTCATTGCTAGTATTCAGGTGCTCATATTATGCAAATGTTTTACGACTTTGTGTTGTACTTGTAAAATCTCGTGGTCAAGGAAATTAAACTATTTTTCTGATAACTGCTTTTCAGATACTGTTATACTTTTAAACCTGTAGATTCACCAACATTATTTGTTGACCTGTTTTTGCGTGTTTTTATTCTCAGGTCCTTAAGAGGTAGGCTTCCGCTGTGTTTGCTGCATGACTGGCCGTGGAGTCAGCATTTGATTTTAAAGAACATTATTTACTTTCGCATTTAAAACTTTTATACTATTTAAATACTGTTGGCTTGTGGATACGATCATAACAGTGTTTCTATTTTGGGATTATTGACTTATGCTTTTGAAAGTTAATTTTTAATAAAATTAAATGCGATTGCTTTAAACGTCTCATATAGAGGGCGTAACTGTTAACTGTGGGACCTGGATTAACGCGCCGTCAGATGGAAATTTGACGGGGTGTTATAGTTGGTATCAGAGCTAACGGTTCGTAGGGAAACTAGGACTTGCATTAGTGTGTCTGATTTGGTCATTAGGACACCTTGATGAGTCTAGACTATGACCGGAACTTAGTCATTACATGAGTACTTTGTGACTAACGTTATTTACTTGACTAATTTGTTTCGTATGTGTTCTTGTACTTTGAGTTAGATGTTACAGGATTCAGGAAACAGTGACAGCAACTCCAGTGTGGCTGAGGTGAATGTTCCTGCCCCAGCACCAGCACCTGCTTCGCATCAGATACCTAACCATCCCGTGCACCTTTATGCATTGGATTTGGTTCATACTAACCGTAACAGGGATATTGTTGATCGTGTTAACGCATTGAGCGATATTGCTAGGACATATCCGCACCCCGATGATCTTGATAGGTTGGACGAAAGGGTCATAGGTATAAATACTTATACGTACGAGGCTGAAGCGAGGTTCGTTGAGATGACGGGATTGATAGCAGCCTTGACTGCCAGGGTTGCTGCGTTGGAGGCGGAACGTAATAGGCCGACGAATGATGGACCTGCCTCCCGTACCCAACAGAAGAGGAAGTGAAGGGTCGTTGACCATGAGCTTCTTTTCCTTTTTCATCCGCCATACTTTCTTTAATTGATTATATAAGACTTACCGGGTGTTATATACCGGGCTACTAGCACATTATGTTTATTGTTTGGGTTACTACTTTTGGATGTTGGTTTATCACTCTTGGATTTTATTTATAATAATGGTGGTTTATGCTATTAGTAACTATTATCTTTTATTGCATGCGGTAATATTCTATATTTAGTAAATTTGTATGACCATAATACTTGTGTTACGTTACACTACTACTATTGCCATTAATGTTACTACTTAGTGCTACTACCAATACTATCACTACATAACACTAATACCACTACTACTACCACTAGTGTTACTACTAACACTACTATCACTACTATCACTACTTACACTACTTCTCACTACTAGCGAATCTTTTCGTACTATTATTTACTAGTCTTCAACACTCGTTTCTAGTATATTTTTAATAACTCTGTTTTTCATTGATCTTACTTCGATGTATCGTTTGTGTAGAAGGAGACCATGTTTACTTCAAAAATGCTCGAGGCTCAAGTTGAAGAACTCGTTAACCAACGTGTGACGGAAGCTCTTATAGCTGCAGGTTTTGATTGCACGATTGAGAAATACTGTCCCGGATGAGAGAGGATAAGGTGGGAAAATGAACTTCTAAACTTAAGGGTCATTGGAACTGATGTTGCTAGTTACACGAACCAGTTTCGGGAGCTATCGTTGCTTTGCCCACATTTGGTCCCATCAGCAGAAACAGCAATCGAGAGGTACATGTCGGGATTGCCGATGGAAGTGTTTGGTTTTGTCCTTTCCCATCAACCAAAGACAATACTCGGAGTCATCAACATGGTGATTAATAGGATGAAGCAAGTTAGCCGGTTGGAAGGAAAAGAGATGCCTGTTACAGGAAATGAAGTTAATGGGAAAAGGAAACGATGTGAGAATTATGCTGGAAGTCTCGCACAGAACCGAGGTGAGAAGCAAGAGATGCCCCGTAACTTCGAGAAAGGATCTTCATCCAACACGAATTACAAGGGAAAACTACCATTGTGCGAAAAATGTGGAAAGCACCACCGTAGGGGATGCAAAATGCTGGTTTGCATCAAGTGTCAAAAGAAGGGTCACCTGCCCCTAGATTGTAAGGTCAACACTAATAAAAATAGGTGTTTTATGTGTGGCGAAGCAGGCCATTACGCGAAGGACTGCCCGAGAAAGAGGAAAGATGGATCCACTCAAGGAACTGCAACCACCCATCACCCCGGTGGGACATGCAATGGCATTAACTCAGTTAAAGGTATGTTTTTCGCCCAGCTATCTTAATATTTACATTTTTGTTTGATACTGGCGCCGATAGAAGTTTTATATCTAAGGATATTTGTCACAATGTTAAGAATCATGTTTCTTCCTTAGATAACGTGTATTCCATAGAACTAGGAAATGGTAACTTGATGAGAGCTGATAAGATTTATCGTGATTGTACCTTGATGTTAGAGGGTAAGCCTTTTAGCATTGATGTGATACCTATTAAACTGGGAAGTTTTGACCTCGTGGTTGGAATGGACTGGTTAGCTGATAACAAAGCCGAGGTGGTCTGTGACTAAAAGGCTATTCGTATTCCTATTGCTGACGGTGAACCTATGATGATTTATGGTGAAAAGAATGGTTCACAATTACATCTCATTAACTGCTTGAAAGTCCAGAAGTATGTGAGAAAGGGATGTATCGCGTTCTTGGCTCATGTAAGCCAAATTTTACCAGAAGAAAAGAGACCCGAAGACGTTCCTATAGTTAAGGAATTTCTTGAAGTTTTTCCGGAGGAATTACCTGGTCTCCCACCGCATGGAGAAATTGAGTTTCAGATAGACTTAGTGCCAGGAGCGGTACCAGTGGCTCGCGCACCGTACAGACTCGCACCTCCAGAGCTTCAAGAGTTATCTAGTCAATTGCAAGAGTTATTAGACAAGGGATTTATTCGACCAAGTTCTTTGCCTTGGGGAGCTCTGGTCCTGTTGGTTAAGAAGAAGGATGGGTCGATGAGATTGTGTATCGACTACAGAGAATTGAACAAGTTGACAATCAAGAATCGGTATCCGCTACCGAGGATTGATGACTTATTTGATCAGCTACAGGGATCCAGTTGTTATTCGAAGATTGATTTGAGATCCGGGTATCACCAATTGAGAGTCAAAGAAGCTGATGTCCCGAAGACAACGTTTAGAACACGTTATGAACATTATGAGTTTACAGTGATGTCGTTTGGTTTGACGAACGTATCGGCAGTGTTCATGGACCTCATGAACCATGTGTGTAAGCCATACCTAGATAAATTCGTCATTGTGTTTATTGATGATATATTGGTGTACTCTAAGAACAGAGAAGAGCACGAGCAGCATCTACGTTCGATATTGACTATGCTTAGAGAAGAGCAGTTATATGCAAAGTTCTCTAAGTGTAACTTTTTGTTACCAGAAGTACAATTTTTTGGCCATGTTGTAGGGGCCAATGGAATACAGGTCGACCCAGCAAAGATTGAGTCGGTTAAGAATTGGGAAACTCCAAAGACGCCAATGCAGATTAGGCAATTTTTGGGTCTAGCTGGTTACTACAGGAGATTCATTGAAGGATTCTCTAAGATCGCCCGACTATTAACCGCGTTGACTCATAAGGGCAAGAAGTTTGAGTGGTCAGAACCGCAAGAGACTGCATTTCAGTTGTTGAAGGAGAAGTTAACAACTGCACCAGTATTGTCTCTACCCGAGGGAAGTGAAGATTTTTTTGTTTATTGTGATGCCTCACGTTAAGGAATGGGTTGCGTGCTTATGCAATGAAACAAGGTTATTGCTTATGGATCGCGTCAGTTAAAGATTCACGAGCAGAACTACACTACGCACGACCTTGAGTTATGAGCTGTTGTCTTTGCACTTAAAATGTGGAGACACTACCTGTTTAGAACCAAGTTCACTATCTTCACTGACTATAAGAGTTTACAGCACATATTCGATCAGAAACAGCTCAACATGAGACAAGGACGTTGGATGGAACTACTTAACGATTATAACTGCAAACTTCAATACCATCCGGGCAAGGCGAATGTTGTGGCGGATGCCTTAAGCATTAAGGATCGAGAGAAACCTCTTAGGGTTAAAGAGCTTAACATAGTTGTCCGTACGAATCTCACATAACAAATCCGCGAAGCACAACAAGAAGCCATGAAACACGAAAATGTCGATGTTGAATTTCTCAGAGGAATGGATAAGAAGTTTGACATCAAGGAGGACAGAACACGGTACTTTTCTAACCGAATTTGGGTACCAAAGTTTGGTGGATTGAGAGAACTAGTGTTGGAGGAAGCACACAAGTTGAGATACTCAATTCATCCGGGATCAGATAAAATGTACCAAGATTTGAAGGCGTTTTATTGGTGGCCAAATTTAAAAGCTGACATTGCTACCTATGTCGGGAAGTGCTTGACTTGCGCTAAAATCAAGGCTGAACATCAGAAGCCATCAGGATTATTAACTCAACCAGAGATTCCTCAGTGGAAGTGGGAAGGTATTTCCATGGACTTCATTACGAAACTACCAAGAACGGCGGGAGGTCACGATACTATTTGGGTTATCATGGATCGTCTCACTAATTCCGCACACTTCTTACTGATAAGGGAAACTAGTAAAATGGAGAAGTTGGCTCAGATCTACATTAAGGAAGTCGTCTCTAGGCATGGAGCGCCTATATCTATTATATCCGACCACGACAGCAGATTTACTTCCAGGTTTTGGCAATCATTACAGAAAGCAATGGGGACCCGTCTAGATATGAGTACAGCATATCACCCCCAGACGGATGGCCAGAGCGAAGGAACTATTCAGACTTTTGAGGACATGTTGAGGGAGTGTGTCATTGATTTTGGAAACGGATGGGATAAGTATTTACCACTGGCTGAGTTCTCATACAATAACAGCTACCATGCGAGCATTAAAGCTGCACCTTTCGAAGCGTTGTATGGAAGGAAGTGTAGATCTCCCGTTTGTTGGAGCGAATTGGGATATAGTCAATTGACAGGTCCTGAGATTATTTCAGAGACAACTGAGAAAGTCCTACAGATTCAGGAATGACTGAGAATGGCTCGAAGTCGTCAAAAGAGTTACGTCGATGTTAGACGGAAGGACATAGAGTTCCAAGTTGGTGACACGGTTATGCTTAAGGTATCACCTTGGAAGGGTGTTGTACGATTTGGGAAACGAGGTAAACTGAGTCCTAGATATGTTGGACCATTTGATATAACTGAAAAAGTTGGACCAGTAGCATACAGATTGGAATTGCCACAAGCACTCAGCGGTATTCATGACGTTTTCCATGTATCCAATCTAAAGAAGTGCCTAGCCGATGATAATTTGATTATTCCTTTAGAGGAACTACGTATCGATGACAAACTTCATTTCATTGAGGAACCTATTGAAATCTTGGGCCGTGAGGTCAAACAGTTGAAACAAAGCAGAATTCCTATCGTTAAAGTTTAGTGGAATGCGAGAAGAGGACCAGAGTTCACATGGGAGCGTGAAGACCAGATGAGGCTGAAATATCCGCAATTGTTTCCCGAGGAAACAACTTCAGCGGACGATCACTAAAATTTTGGAACAAAATTTTCAATAACATGTGGGTAATGTAACAACCCTGATTTTTCCGTTACTTCATTTAACCTTCCGTTAGTTTATTTAACGGCGATTATTTAACTTTTATGTGTTTATGTGTAATAAATGCATACTTGATCTTCGTAAGGTTACAATAATTAATATGGGTTGATATTAATTCAAATAAATATTTCGGATAATGAAATACGATAAAAATGATACGATTTTGATAATAGCTTTTAGAGCAACGAAACGCTCGGTTTTATTTTAATAATTAATTTTATTAATTATTAACTTTTTAAAATATTTAATTTATTGGGTTTTTAATAAATTAAGCGATTGATTGCGTTTAACGATCGGGTTAGCGTTCCGGGCCTTCGGTACGACTAAACGACACTTAAAACGGACCACGATTACACGGAATTGCAAAACACGAGCCCGGGAATACCCCATGGGCCATGTTCGGCCGACCCCACTCCCCTCACCCCTTTTATTTTAATTTTTGTAACTTTAGGGACTTATGTGTTAATTGTGAATTTAGGGCTTGATATAAATTAGAAGGTAAACCTAAATTTGGCATAACCCTCACAAGAAAAAAACTGCATTCGATCTCTTCTCCCTCCCTCTTGATCGTCGACCATCACCATCACCACCACACCTTCATCTTTCAAAATTAGCAAAAGTGTTCTACACGAATCGCGTTCATCTCCTCGTTCTCTATCCATTGGTATAAACAATTTTGTGATCTAAGGTATATTTACATGAACCCTAATTCTTAAAAATCTGATTTTTATGAGAGTTTCATAGTTATGTTGCCAATTGCTCAAGTCTATACGCGTACGTGTTAATTGTTATCGTTATTTTGATTGTTTGATGCGCTAGGGTTTAAAAACGAATTTGTTTTTGCATGATCAGAAAAATTAAGTTTTTCAAATGTTAATTATTATGTTATAATCAGATTCCTTCCGAAAAACTATTGAGTTTAGGCTTTGGATTCACTCGATTTCGTTTCCGTATGATTAAGTTATGTCAATTTGAATTATCGTTGTGTTTTTGTTGCTTGATCAGAAATCTGGTATTGATATACAACTAATTGGCATGTGAAACTTATACCACTGGAAAGTTAATTTAAAAACACTCAATTTAGACTAGGATATCATGTCGTTTGCTTATGTATAGCCCGAGATATGCTTGAATTAGTGTAAACGTAGTTTTATACAGCACTTGCATGAAAATAACCTTGTATAATATTATGTGTTAACTTCTGTGATTAAAGCTTTGCATATTTAAAATGTAAACAAAATGTACTTCACTTTTCATGTGGATATCATAGGCTAATTGTATCTAGATCTTCGGATAATCGCGTGCGAATGTGACTAACTAAATGAGAATCGAATCTGTAACTTGCTCACGGTTTTGTACTCTGTGGATTGTGTGTATTGCATGAGCATGTATGCTTCTGGAAAATGAAACTTAACATGATATGTGACTTATTTTTAGTTTATGTCAATCTCTGAAACCTTATGCATTTGGCACAATAGAGCCATACTTTATGTAAATTCTGATTTGAGCTGGAAACTGAGTGATCAATTTGCACGAATAAACTGTACAAATTGGCTAAACAAAAGTTTCTAGATTTTTTATATCTGTTACTTTGACTTGTCCTTGAACTATGGCCACTGGTCTTGTATCAATTTCATGTTCCTAACTCTGGTTATAGCCAAAATGAAATCAGTGCGTGGTCAGAAACTGACTTGGCAAACCCCAAATGTATCCCTTCTGATTCCTGACTTTTAATTGTCGTATGAGTCCCTGGCTAGACTTTTTGGAATCAATTTCAAGTATATTTATGATCTGGAGTTTGTCATGTTTACTTGAATTTTGTACTATGAGATAATGTGCTAAGTATGCTACGTGTTCATGAACTTTGTGCATAACGATAAACTGAAATTGTGAAAATGATCATTCATGACCTAAAACGTATTGTTTGACTTAGGTTTGACATGTTGACCAATATTTGACATGAACCTACTGATGTTGCCTTTATTTGACCACATTGACCAAGTTTGACTTTTGGTTTGACTTCGGTTGACTTTGTTTGACTTGCATGATATAGTTGACTTTTACTTTGAAACGCATCGAGTCGAGCAATAAGACAACGTACACTATGAAACCACACTTATTTAAGATACATATATTTACCAACCTAAATACGTATACTTAGGTTGCATTACTCGGCTATAAACCGTACAAGTTAATTGTCCACTTTTCAATCCGAGCTTTATTCAAAGGTGAGTCTACAGTCCCGCTTTTTACATGTTTTCAGGGATGAGAATACACGCTGTTATACTTACTTTTTCAAATGCTTTTGTATTGAAATGAGTACTATATATGCATATTGAGTTTGTTCAAAAAGCCTCTAGCTTGAATACTTTTAATACCATCGGTGTAAGCACAATTTAGATGGACGGATCCGTTAGGTTGACAACCTCACCCACTATAAAAACTGTGGTGCATTTACTTTGAACATTAAATACATTTGAACAAGTGTATAACATTTTACGAGGTAAGGAGGGTATAGTGGCTTCTATACTCGGGTCATTGCTGGTATTCAGGTGCTCATATTATGCAAACGTTTTACAACTTTGGTTGTACTTGTAAAATCTCGTGGCCAAGGAAATTAAACTATTTTTCTGATAACTGCATTTCAGATACTGTTATACTTTTATACCTGTAGATTCACCAACATTATTTGTTGACCTGTTTTTGCGTGTTTTTATTCTCATGTCCTTAAGAGGTAGGCTTCCGCTGTGTTTGCTGCATGACTGACCGTGGAGTCAGCATTTGATTTTAAAGAACATTATTTACGTTCGCATTTAAAACTTTTATACTGTTTAAATACTGTTGGCTTGTGGTTACGATCACAACAGTGTTTCTATTTTGGGATTATTGACTTATGCTTTTGAAAGTTAATTTTTAATAAAATTAAATGTGATTGCTTTAAACGTCTCATATAGAGGGCGTAACTGTTAACTGTGGGACCTGGATTAACGCGCCGTCAGATGGAAATTTGGCGGGGTGGTATAGGTACACTGCCTATAAGTGTTGTAGCAAGGTTTAGGTATATGCATTCAGTAAATAAATAAATAACTTGTGTAAAATTATATCGTATTTAATAGTATTTCGTAGTAAAATATAATTTATTTCGTACTACACCTCGCACACATCAATCATTCTAATAGAGAACAAGGAGCGAGACTCACTGAAGGTGTCTTCCCATTGGAGTTCATCTAGATGACGAAAATGATATTTTATTTATTTTAATGTTCTTTTTAAACGTTTTGAATTTGTTTCATATTATTATTTTTGTTAAAGCATGACTGAACATGGTATAAATAGTTTTAAGACCTATTATTTCTCTCACATTGTAATTATGTATAACGCATATAATTTTGAAACTAATATCACTTCACTAAGTACTAATTTTAACTTAATAATATGCGGCGCCTAATGTAGTATTATTTGGCGGCGCATAATTTTTGGTATCATATTGTGCTGAAATTTCTAAGATCACCCTAAAAGAGAACAAGGAGCGAGACTCACTGAAGGTGTCTTGCCATAAAAGAGAACAAGGAGCGAGACTCACTGAAGGTGTCTTGCCATTAGAACTCATCTAGATGACGAAAATGATATTTTATTCATTTTGAAATTCTTTTTAAACATTTTGAATTTGTTTCATATTAATTATTTTTGTTTAAACATGACTGAGCATGCAATAAATAGTTTTAAGGCTTAATATTTCTCTCACATTGTAATTATTTATAACACCTACAATTTTGAAACTAATATCACTTTACTAAGTACTAATTTTAACTCATTAATATACGGCGCCAAATGTTGTATCATTTGGCGGAGCATAATTTTCGGTTTCAGATTGTGCTGAACTTCCAAAAATCATCCTAAAAGAGAACAAGGAGCGAGACTCACTGAAGGTGTCTTGCCATTAGAGTTCATTTATATGACGAAAATGATATTTTATTCATTTTAATGTTCTTTTTAAACGTTTTGAATTTTTATCATATTATTATTTTTGTTAAAGCACGATTTAGCTTGGTATAAATAGTTTTAAGGCCTATTATTTCTCTCAGATTGTAATTATGTATAACGCATAAAAATTTGAAACTAATACCACTTCACTAAGTACAAATCTTAACTCATTAATATGCGCCGCCAAATGTAGTATCATTTGGTGGCGCAAAATTTTCGGTTTCAGATTGTACTGAAATTCCTAAGATCACCCTAAAATAGAACAACGAGTGAAACTTCCTGATGGTGTCTTGCCATTAGAGTTCATCTAGATAACGAAAATGATATTTTATGCTTTTTATTTTTAAACGTTTTGAATTTCTTTCATATTATTATTTTTGTTAAAGCATGGCTTAGCATGGTATAAATAGTTTTAAGGCATATTATTTCTCTCACATTGTAATAATGTATAATGTATATAATTTTGAAACTAATATCACTTCACTAAGTACAAATTTTAACTCATTAATACGCGCCGCCAAATCTAGTATCATTTGGCGGCGCATTATTTTCGGTTTCAGATTGTGCTGAAATTCCAAAGATCGCCCTAAAAAGAACAAGGAGCGAGACTCACCGAAGCTGTCTTGCCATTAGAGTTCGTATAGATGACAAAAATTATATTTTATTCATTTTAATGTTCTTTTAAATGTTTTGAATTTCTATCATATTATTATTTTTGTTAAAGCATGACTTAGCATGGTATAAATAATTTTAAGGCCTTTTATTTCTCTCACATTGTAATTATGTATAACGGATTTAATTTTCAAACTAATATCACTTCACTAAGTACAAATTTTTAAGTCATTAATATGCGCCGCCAAATGTAGTATCATTTGGCGGCGCAATATTTTCGGTTTTTAGATTGTGATCAAATTCCTAAAATCACCCTAAAAGAGAACAAGGAGCGAGACTCATTGAAGGTGTCTTGCCATTAGAGTTCGTCTAGATGACGAAAATGATATTTTATTTATTTTAATATCCTTTTTAAAAGTTTTGAATTTCTATCATATTATTATTTTTGTTAAAGCAGGACTTAGTATGGTACAAATAATTTTAAGGCTTATTATTTCTTTCACATTGTAGTTATCTATAACGCATATAATTTTGAAACTAATATCACTTCAGTAAGTACAAATTTTAACTCATTAATATGCGCCGCCAAATGTATTGTCATTTGTCGGCGCATAAGTTTCTGTTTCAGATTGTGCTGAAATTCCTAAGATCACCCTAAAAGAGAACAAGGAGCGAGAATCCCTGATGATGTCTTGCCATTAGAGTTCGTCTAGACGACGAAAATGATATTTTATTTATTTTAATGTTCTTTTTAAACGTTTTAAATTTTTAATATATTATTATTTTTTATAAAGCATGACTTAGAATGGTACAAATAGTTTTTAGGCTTATTATTTCTCTCACATTGTAATTATGTATAACACATATAATTTCGAAACAAATATCATTTCACTAAGTACAAATTTTAACCCATTAATATGCGCGGCTAAATGTAGTATTATTTCGCGGCGCCTAATTTTCGATTTTTGATTGTACTGAAATTCCTAAGATCACCCTAAAAAGGAACAAGGAGCGAGACTCACTGAAGGTATCTTGCCATTAGAATTCATCTATATAACGAAAATGATATTTAATTTATTTTAATGTTCTTTTTTAAACGTTTTGAATTTTTAAAATATTATTATTTTTGTTAAAGCATGACTTAAAATGGTACAAATAGTTTCAAAGCCTATTATTTCTCTCACATTGTAATTATGTATAACACGTATAATTTTGAACAAATATTTTTTCACTAATTACAAATTTTAAATTATTAATATGCGCCGCCAAATGTAATATCATTTGGCGGCACATAATTTTTTTGTTTCAGATTGTGTTAAAATTCCTAAGATCACCCTAAAAGAGAACATGGAGAAAGACTCCTTGAAGGTGTCTTGCCATTAGAGTTTGTCTAGATGACGAAAATGATATTTTATTCATTTTAATATTTTTAAAAACGTTTTGAATTTCTATCATATTATTATTTTTGTTAAGCATGACTTAGCATGGTATAAATAGTTTTAAGGCCTATTATTTCTCTCACATTGTAATTATGTATAACACATATAATTTTGTAACTAATATCACTTCACTAAGTACAAATTTTAACTAATTAATATGCGCCGCCAAATTTATTGTTATTTGGCGACGCCTAATTTTTGATTTCAGATTATGCAGAAATTCCTAAGATAACCCTAAAAGAGAACAAGGAGCAAGACTCCCTGATGGTGCCCTGCCATTTGAGTTCGTCTAGATGACGAAAATGATTTTTATTCATTTTAATGTTATTTTAAAACGTTTTAAATTTTTAATTTATTATTATTTTTGTTCGAGCATGACTTAGTATGGTACAAATAGTTTTAAGGCCTATTATTTCTCTCACGTTGTAAATAGGTATCATGCATATAATTTTGAAATTAATATCACTTCACTAAGTATAAATTTTAACTCATTAATATGCGCCGCCAAATGTATAGTCATTTGGCGACGCCTAATTTTCGGTTTCAGATTATGCTGAAATTCCTAAGATAACCCTAAAAGAGAAAGAGGAGCAAGACTTCCTGATGGTGTCTTGCCATTTGAGTTCGTCTAGATGACGAAAATGTTTTTTATTCATGTTAATGTTATTTTAAAATGTTTTAAATTTTTAATATATTATTATTTTTGTTAAAGCATGACTTAGTATGGTACAAATAGTTTTAATGCCTATTATTTCTCTCACATTAAAATTATGTATAACGTATATAATTTTGAAACTAATATCACTTCACTAAGTACAAATTTTAACTCATTAATATGCGCCGCCAAATGTAGTATCATTTGGAGGCGCATAATTTTTGATTTCAGATTGTGCTGAAATTTCTAAGATCACCCTAAAAGAGAACAAGGATAAAGACTCCTTGAAGGTGTATTGCCATTAGAGTTCATCTTGATGACGAAAATAATATTTTATTCATTTTAATGTTCTTTTTAAACGCTTTGAATTTCTATCATATTCTTATTTTTGTTAAACCATGACTTAGCATGGTATAAATAGTTTTAAGGCTTATTATTTCTCACATTGTAATTATGTATGACACATATAATTTTAAAACTAATATTACTTCTCTAAGTACAAACTTTAACTCATTAATATGCACCGCCAAATGTTATAACATTTGCTGGCGCATAATTTTCGGTTTCATATTGAGCCTAAATTTCTAAGATCACCCTAAAAGAGAACAAGGAGCATTATTCCCTGAAGGTGTCTTTCAATTGGAGTTCGTCTAGATGATGAAAAAAATATTTTATTTATTTTAATATTCTATTTAAACGTTTTGAATTTCTATCATATTATTATTATCGTTAAATCATGACTTAACATCGTATAAATAGTTTTAAGACCTATAATTTCTCTCACATTGTAATTATGTATAACGCAAATAATTTTGAAACTAATATCACTTCAATAAGTACAAATTTTATTTCATTTATATGCGCCGCCAAATTTAGTATTATTTGGCAGCGCATTAATTTTTGTTTCTGATTGTGCTGAAATTCTTAAGATCACCCTAAAAGAAAACAAGGAACTAGACTCCATGAAGGTGTCTTGCCATTAGAGTTTGTGTAGATAACGAAAATGATATTTTATTCATTTTAATGTTCTTTTTAAACGATTTGAATTTTTATCATATTATTACTTTTCTTAAAGCATTACTCAGCATGGTATAAATAGTTTTAAGGCCTATTATTCCTCTCACATTGTAATTATGTATAACGCATATAATTTGGAAACTAATATCACTTCACTAAATAAAAATTTTAACTCACTAATATGCGCCACCAAATTGATTAACATTTGGCGGCGCATAATTTTCGGCTTTAGATTGTGCTGAAATTCTCAAGATCACCCTAAAAGAAAACAATGAGCAAGACTCCATGAAGGTGTCTCACCATTAGAGTTCTTCTAGATGACAGAAATGATATTTTATTCATTTTAATGTTCTATTTAAACGTTTTAAATTTCTATCATATTATTATTTTTGTTTAAGCATGACTTAGAATGGTATAAATAGTTTTAACGCCAAATATTTCTCTCACATTGTAATTATGTATAACGCATATAATTTTGAAAATAATATCACTTCATTAAGTAAAAAATATGCGCCGCAAAATGTAGTATCATTTGGCGGCGCATAATTTTCGGTTTCAGATTATGCTGAAATTTCTAAGATCAACCTAAAAGAGAAGAAGGAGGAAGACTCCAAGAAGGTGCTTTGCCAGTCGAGGTCGTCCAGACGACGAAAATGGTATTTTACTCTTTTTAATGTTATTTTAAACATTTTGGATTTCAACCATATTACTTTTTTGTTTAAGCATGACTTATCACGGTATAAATAGCTTTAAGACTACTATTTCACTCACATTGTAATTATCTATAACACATATACTTTTGAAACTAATATCACTTCACTAAATACAAATTTGAACTCATTAATATGCGCCGCCAAATGGAGTAACATTTTGCGGCGCATAGTTTTCGTATTCAGAATGTGCTGAAATTCCTAAGATCACCCTAAAAGAGACCAAGGAGCAAGACTTCCTGAAGGTGTCTTGCCATTCGAGGTCGCCTGGATGACGAAAATGGTATTTTACTCATTTTAATGTTCTTTTTAAACGATTTGAATTTCTTTCGTATTATTATTTTTTTAAGCTTGATTTAGCATGGTACAAATAATTTTAAGACCAATTATTTCACTCATATTGTAATTATATATAATGCATATAATTTTCAAACTCATATCACTTCGCTAAATACAAATTTTAACTCATTAATATGCTTCACCAAATGGAGTAACATTTGACCGTGCATAATTTTTTGTTTTAGATTGTGCTGAAATTCCTAAGATCATCCTAAAAGAGAAGAAGAAGCAAGACTCCCTAAAGGTGTCTTTCCAGTTGAGGTCGTCAAAATGACGAAAATAGTATTTTACTCCTTTTAATTTTCTTTTTAAATGTTTTGAATTTCTATCATATTATTATTTTGTTTAAGCATCACTTAGCATGGTATAAATAATCTAAAGGCCTATTATTTCACTCACATTGTAATTATGTGTAGCGCATATACTTTTGAAACTAATATCACTTCACTAAACACAAATTTGGACTCATTAATATGCGCCACTAAATGGAGTAACATTTTGCGACGCATAGTTTTAGGTTTCAGATTGTGCTGAATTTTCTAAGATCACCTTAAATGAGACCAAGGAGCAAGATTCCCTGAAGGTGTCTTGCCATTCAAGGTCGTCTAGATGACGAAAATGGTTTTTTACTCATTTTAATATTCTTTTTAAACGTTTTGAATTTCTATCATATTATTATTTTGTTTAAACATGACTTAGCATGGTATAAATAGTTTTAGGGCCTATTATTTCACTCACATTGTAATTAAGTATAACACGTATAATTTTAATGCGCCGCCAAATGGAGTAACATTTGGCGGAGCATAATTTTCAGAATGTGCTGAAATTCCTAAGATCACCCTAAAAGAGACCAAGGAGCAAGACTTCCTGAAGGTGTCTTGCCATTCGAGGTCGCCTGGATGACGAAAATGGTATTTTACTCATTTTAATGTTCTTTTTAAACGATTTGAATTTCTTTCGTATTATTATTTTTTTAAGCTTGATTTAGCATGGTACAAATAATTTTAAGACCAATTATTTCACTCATATTGTAATTATATATAATGCATATAATTTTCAAACTCATATCACTTCGCTAAATACAAATTTTAACTCATTAATATGCTTCACCAAATGGAGTAACATTTGACCGTGCATAATTTTTTGTTTTAGATTGTGCTGAAATTCCTAAGATCATCCTAAAAGAGAAGAAGAAGCAAGACTCCCTAAAGGTGTCTTTCCAGTTGAGGTCGTCAAAATGACGAAAATAGTATTTTACTCCTTTTAATTTTCTTTTTAAATGTTTTGAATTTCTATCATATTATTATTTTGTTTAAGCATCACTTAGCATGGTATAAATAATCTAAAGGCCTATTATTTCACTCACATTGTAATTATGTGTAGCGCATATACTTTTGAAACTAATATCACTTCACTAAACACAAATTTGGACTCATTAATATGCGCCACTAAATGGAGTAACATTTTGCGACGCATAGTTTTAGGTTTCAGATTGTGCTGAATTTTCTAAGATCACCTTAAATGAGACCAAGGAGCAAGATTCCCTGAAGGTGTCTTGCCATTCAAGGTCGTCTAGATGACGAAAATGGTTTTTTACTCATTTTAATATTCTTTTTAAACGTTTTGAATTTCTATCATATTATTATTTTGTTTAAACATGACTTAGCATGGTATAAATAGTTTTAGGGCCTATTATTTCACTCACATTGTAATTAAGTATAACACGTATAATTTTAAAAATAATATCACTTCATTAAATACAAATTTTAAGTCATTAATATGCGCCGCCAAATGGAGTAATATTTGGCGGAGCATAATTTTCGGTTTCAGATTGTGCTGAAATTTCAAAGATCACCCTAAAAGAGAACATGGAGTAACACTCCCTGAAAGTCTCTTGTCATTCGAGGTCGTATAGATGATGGAAATGGTATTTTACTCATTTCTAATGTTCTTTTTAAATATTTGAATTTCTTTCATTTTTTTTTTGTTTAAGCATGACTCGCATTGTAATTATGTATAACGCATATAATTGTGACTCTAATATCACTTCACAAAATACAAATTAAAACTCATTAAGATGCGCCGCCAAATGAAGCAACATTTAGCGGCGCAAAATTTTCGATTTCAGATTGTGCTGAAATTCCAAAAATCACCCTAAAGAGAACAAGGAGCAAGACGCCCTTAAGGTTCTTTGCCATTCGATGTCGTCCAGACGACAAAAATGATATTTTACTCATTTTAATGTTCCTTTTACACGTTTTGAATTTCTTTCATATTATTATTTTTGTTTAAACATAACTTAGCATGGTATATATAGTTTTATAGCCTATTATTTCACTCACATTGTAATTATGTATAACGCATATAATTTTGACACTATATTACTTCACTAAATACAAATTTTAACTCATTAATATGAGCCGTCAAATGGAGTAACATTTGGCGGCGCATAATTTTCGGTTTAAGATTGTGCTGAAATTCCTAGATCACCCTAAAAGAGAACAAGGAGCAAGATTCCCTGAAGGTCTTTTGCCAGTCAAGGTCGTCTAGACGACGAAAATGGTATTTTAATCTTTTTAATGTTCTTTTTAAACGTTTTGAATTTGTATCATATTATTATTTTTCTTTAAACATTACTTAGCATGGTATAAATAGTTTTTAGTCCTATTATTTAACTCACAGTTTAATTATGTATATAGCATATAGTTTTGAAACTAATATTACTTCGCTATATACATATTTTAACTCATTAATAGGCGACGCCAAGTAGATAACATTTGGCGGTGCATAATTTTCGGTTTCAGATTGTGCTAAAATTCCTAAGTTCACCCTAAAAGATACCAAGAAGCAAGACTCAGTGAAGTTGTCTTGCCATTCGAGGTCGTCTCGATGACGAAAATGGTATTTTACTCATTTTGATGTTCTTTTTAAACGATTTGAATTTCTTTAATATTATTATTTTTGTTTAAGCATGACTTAGCATTGGAATAAATAGTTTTAAAGCCTATTATTTCACTCATATTTTAATTATGTATAACGCGTATAATTTTGAAACTAATATCACTTCACTAGATACAAATTTTAATTCATTAATATGCGCCGCCAAATTGAGTAATATTTGGCTGCGCATATTTTTTGATTTCAAATTGTGCTGAAATTCCGAAGATCACCCTAAAAGAGAACAAGGAGCAAAACTCCCTTAAGATGTCTTGCCAGTCGAGGTCGTCTAGACGACGAAAATGATATTTTACTCATTTTAATGTTCTTTTTAAACGTTTTAAATTTCTATTATATTATTATTTTTGCTTAAGCATGACTTAGCATCGTATAAATAGTTTAAAAGGCCTATTATTACACTCACATTATAATTATGTTTAACGCATATAGTTTTGAAACTAATATCATTTCACTAACAAATTTTAACTCACTAAATATGTGTCGCTAAATGGAGTAACATTTCGCGGCCATAGTTTTTGGTTTCAGATTCTGCTAATATTCCTAGGTTCACCCTAAAAGAAACCAAGGAGCAAGACTTCATGAAGGTGTCTTGCCATTCGATGTCGTCTAGATGACGAAATGATATTTTACTAATTTTAATGTTCTTTTTTAACGTTTTGAATTTCTATCATATTATTATTTTTGTTTAAGCATGACTAAACATGGAATAAATAGTTTTAAGGCATATTAGTTCACTCATATTGTAATTATATTTAATGCATATAGTTTTGAAACTAATATCATATCAATAAATACAAATTTTAACTCATTAATATGCGCTGCCAAATGGAGTAACATTTCGTGGTGCGAAATGTTATGTTTCAGATTGTGCTGAAATTCCTTGGATCACCCTAAAAGAGACTAAGGAGCAAGACTCCTTGAAGGTGTCTTGCCATTCAAGGTCGTCTAGATGACGAAATTGTATTTTACTCATTTTAATGTTATTTTTAGACGTTTTGTATTCTATCATATTATTATTTTTGTTTAAATATGACTAATCATGGTATAAATAGTTTGAAGGCCTATTATTTCACTTAAATTGTAACTACGTATAACGCATATAGTTTTAAAACTCATATCACTTCACTAAATACAAATTTTAACTCATTAATATGCACCGCCAAATGGAATATCATTTGGCAGAGCATAATTTTTAGTTTCAAATTTTGGTAAAATTCCTTAAATCATCCTAAAAGCGAACAAGGAGCAACACTCCCAGAATGCGTCTTACCATTCAAGGTCGTCAAGATGACGAATATGGTATTTTAGTCTTTTTAGTGTTCTTTTTAAACGTTTTGAATTTCTATCATATTATTATATTGATTACGCATGAACTAGCATGGTATAAATAGTTTTATGGCCTATTATTTTACTCACATTGTAATTATGTATAACACATAAAATTTTGAACCTAATATCACTTCACTAAATACAAATTTTAACCAATTAATATGCATCACCAATTGGAGTAACATTTCGTGGCGCATAGTTTTTGATTTCAGATTATGCTAATATTCATAGGATCACCCTAAAAGAAACCAAGGAGCAAGACTTCGTGAAGTTGTCTTGCCATTCGTGGTCGTCTAGATGACGAAAATGGTATTTTACTCATTTTAATGGTTTTTTAAACGTTTTGAATTTCTATTATATTATTATTTTTGTTTAAGCTTGACTTAACATGGTATAAATAGATTTAATGCCTATTATTTCACTCACATTGTAATTATGCATAATACATATAATTTTAACACTAATAACATTTCATTAAATACAAATTTTAACTCATTAATATGCGCTGCATAATTTTCATTTTCAAGTTGTGCTGAAATTCCTAAGATCACCCTAAAATAGAATAAGGAGACGACTTCCTGAAAGTGTCTTTCCAGTCAAGGTCGTATAGATGTCGAAAATGGTATTTTACTCATTTTAATGTACTTTTTAAACATTTTGAATTTCTATCATATTATTATTTTTATTTAAGCATGACTTAGCATTGTATAAATAGTAAAACCTATTATTACACTCACATTGTAATTATGTATAACGCGTATAATTTTGAAGCTAATATCACTTCACTAAATACGAATTTTAACTCATTAATATGCGCCGCCAAATGGAGTAACATTTGGCGGAGCAAAAATTTCGGTTTCAGATTGTACTGAAATTCCTAGTATCAACCTAAAAGAGACCAACAAGTAAGATTCCCTAAAGGTATCGTGCCATTCGAGGTCGTCTAGATTGCGAAAATGGTGTTTTACTTAATTTAAAATATATCATTTTCGGCATCTAGACGACCTCGAATAGCAAGACATCATTAGAGAGTCTTGCTCGTCGGGTCGTTTTATGGTAATCTTGAGAATTGCAGCCCCATCTGAAATCGAAAATTACTCGCCACCAAATGCTACTCAATTTCGCGGCACATATCTATGAGTTATATTGTGTGTTAGTGAAATGACATTAGGTTCAAATCACATGCGTTATACATAATTACAATGTAAACGAAATAATCGGCTTTAAAACTCTATACAATATGCAAAGTCATGCGTACGCAAAAATAATAATACGATACAAATTCAAAACTTTCGAAAAGAACATTAAAATGAGTAAAATATTATTTACAACATCTAGACGACCTTGAATGGCAAGACACTTTCAGAAACTCTTGATCGTTGGGCCATTTTAGGGCGATCTTGAGAATTTCAGTCAAATCTGAAATTGAAAATTACTCGTCGCCAAATGTTACTTCATTTGGCAGCGCATATCTATGCGTTAAATTGTGTGTTTAGTGAAGTGACATTAGATTCAAAATTATATTTGTCATAAATAATTACAACTTGAGTGAAATAATAGGCCTTAAAACTATATATACCATGTTAACTCATGCGTACAAAAAAATAATAATATGATATAAATTCAAAACTTTCGAAAAGAACATTAAAATGAGTTAAAATATCATTTTCGGCATCTATACGACCTCGAATGAAAAGACATATTCAGAGAGTGTTGCTCGTTAGGCCATTTTAAGGTGATATCGAGATTTTCAGACCAATCGAAAACGAAAAATTACTCGCCGGAAAATGCTACTCCATGTGGCGTCGCATATCTATGAGTTAAATTGTGTGTTTAGTGAATTGACATTAGATTCAAAATTATATGTGTTATACATAATTACAACGTGTGCGAAATAATAGGACTTAAAACTCTATATACCATGCTAAGTCTTGCGCACAAAATAATAATAATATGATATAAATTCAAAACTTTCGAAAAGAACATTAAAATGAATAAAATATCATTTTTAGCATCTAGACGACCTTGAATGGAAAGACGCTTTCAGAGAGTCTTCCTCGTTGCGCCTTTTAGGGTGATCGTAAGAACTTCAGCCACATCTGAAACCGAAAATGACTCGCCGCCAAATGCTACTCCATTTGGTGGCGCATATCTATGAGTTAAATTGTGTGTTTAGTTAAGTAACTTTAGATTCAAAATTATATGTGTTATAAATAATCACAATGTGAGTGAAATAATAGGCCTTAAAACTATATATACCATGCTAAGTCATGCGTACATAGAACTAATAATATGATACAATTTCAAAACTTTCGAAAAGTACATTAAATTGAGCAAAATATATCATTATTGGCATCTAGACGACCTTGAATGGCAAGACACTTTTAGAGAGTCTTGTTCGTTGCGCCATTTTAGGGTGATCTTGATAATTCACCCTTATGTGAAATCGAAAGTTACTCGCCACCAAATGCTACTCCATTTAGCGGCGCATATCTTTGAGTTATATTGTGTGTTTAGTGAAATGACATTAGATTCACGATTATAAGCGTTATACATAATTACAATGTGAACAAAATAATAGGCCTTAAAACTCTATATACCATGCTAAGTCATGTGTACACAAAACTAATAATATGATACTAATTCAAAACTTTCGAAAAGAACAATAAAATGAGTAAAATATCATTTTCGACATCTAGACGACCTTGAATTGCAAGAGACTTTAAGAAAGTCTTGCTCGTTGGGCCATTTTAGGGTGACCTTGAGAATTTTTAGCGTAATCGGAAACCAAAAATTACTCGCCGCTAAATGCAACTTCATTTGGCGGCAAATATACAACAACAACAACAACAACAACAAAACTCAATCCCACATGTGTAGGGTATGGAGGAGGTGAGACGTAAACAATCCTTCCTCTACCCTAGAATAAAGAGAAGTCATTTCTCCTCCCGAGTGAAACACTCCAAGGATAGAGAAAGTCTTCCCTCTCTATGTTCGACGGATAGAGAGATTGCTTCCATGAGGACCTCCGGCAAAAAAAAAGTGTTATAAATAATTACAACGTGAGTGAATTAATATGCCTTAAAACTATATATACCATGCTAAATCATGCGTACAGAAAAATAATAATATGATACAAATTCAAAACTTTTGAAAAGAACATTAAAATTAGTAAAATTATCATTTTCAGCTTCTAGACGACCTCGAATGGCAAGACTATTTCAGAGAGTCTTCCTCGTGCGGCCATTTTAGGGTGATCTTTTAGAATTTCGCACCAATCTGAAATCAAAAATTACTCGCCTCCAAATGCTACTCCTTTGGTGGCGCATATCTATGAGTTAAATTGTGTGTCTAGTGAAGTGACATTAGATTAAAATTACAATGTGAGTGATATAATAGGCCTTAAAACTCTATATACCATGCTAAATAATGCGTACAAACAAATAATCATATGATATGAATTCAAAACTTTCGAAAAGAAAATTAAAATGAGTAAAATATCATTTTCAGCATCTAGATGACCTCGAATGGCAAGACATTTTCAGAGAGTCTTGCTCGTTGGGCCGTCTTAGGGTGATCTTGAGAATTTCAACCCCATCTGAAATCGATAATTACTCGTCGCCAAATGCTACTCCATTTGGCGGCGCATACCTATTAGTTAAATTGTGTGTTTATTGAAGTGTCATTAGATTCAAAATTATATGTATTATAAATAATTACAATGTGAGTGAAATAATAGGCCTTAAAACTATATATATCATGCTAAGTCATGCTTTAACAAAAATAATAATATGATAGAATTTCAAAACTTCAAAAAGAACATTAAAATGATTAAAATATCATTTTCAGCATCTAGACGACCTTGAATGGTAAGACACTTTCAGAGGCTCATTGGCCGTTTTAGTGTGATCATGAAAATTTTTGTCCAATCTGAAATCGAAAATTACTCGCCGCCAAATGTTACTCCATTTGGCAGCGCATATCTATGAGTTAAATTGTGTGTTTAGTGAATTGACATTAAATTCAAAATTATATGTGTTATAAATAATTACAATGTGAGTGAAATAATATGCCTTAAAACTATATAAATCATGTTAAGTCTTGCATACACAAAAAAAGTAACATGATACAAATTCAAAACTTTTGAAAAGAACATTAAAATAAGTAAAATAACATTTTCGGCATATAGACGACCTTGAATGGCAAGACACTTTAGGAAAGACTTGCTCCTTCGGCCATTTTAGGGTGACCTTGAGAATTTCAGCACAATCTGAAAACGAAAATTACTCGCTGCCAAATGCTACTGTATTTGGCAGCGCATATCTATGAGTTAAATTGTGGGTTTAGTGAAGTGACATTAGATTCAAGATTATATGTGTTATAATAATTACAATGTGAGTGAAATTATAGGCCCTAAAACTATACATACCATGCTAAGTCATGCGTACATAAAAAGAATAATATGATACAAATTCAAAACTTTCAAAAATAACATTTTAATGAGTAAAATATCACTTTCGGCATCTAGACGACCTCGAATAGCTAGACATTTTCAGTGAGTCTTGAGCGTTGGTCCGTAAAGAGTGATCTTGAGAATTTCAGCCCCATCTAAAACCAAAAATTACTCGCCGCCAAATGCTACTCCAATGGGTGGCCCATATCTATGAGTTAAATTGTATGTTTAGTGAAATGACATTAGATTCAAAATTATATGTGTTATAAATCATTACAATGTGAGTGAAATAATAGGCCTTAAAACTTTATATACCATGCTAACTGATACGTACAGAAAAATATAATACGATAGAAATTCAAAACTTTCAACAAGAACATCAAAATGAGTACAATATCATTTTCAGCATCTAGATGACCTCGAATGGCAAGAAACTTTCAGAGACTCTTGCTCGTTGAGGTGTTTTAGTGTGATCTTGAAAATTTCAGTCCAATATAAAATCGATATTTACTCGACACCAAATGCTACTCCATTTGGTGGCACGTATCTATGAGTTAAATTGTATGTTTAGTGAAGTGACATTAGATTAAAAATTATATGTGTTATAAATAATTACAATGTGGGGGAGCTAATAGGCCATGTAACTATAAATACCATGATAAGTCATGCGTACACAAAAATAATAATATGATACAAATTCAAAACTTTCAAAAAGAACACTAAAATGGGTAAAATATCATTTTCAGCATCTAGACGGCCTTGAATTGCAAGACACTTTTAGAGAGTCTTGCTCGTTGGGCTCTGTTAGCGTGATCTTAAGAATATCATCCCAATTTGAAATCAAAAATTACTTGCCGCAAATGCTACTCTAGATGGCGTCGCATATCTATGAGTTAAACCGTGTGCTTAGTGAATAGACATTAGATTCAAAATTATATGTGTTATACATAATTATAATATCACATGGAATGGCAATGTAGACCCATTGACAATTCAATGTAAATTGTTTTTATTTTATTTTTTTGCTTTGTTTTTGTGTTGTTATTGTTATGTTATTGTTATACACTTATTGTTGTAACTTATACTAACTTAGGCCACTCCCTATCGTGACTAAACTATTCATCCTCTTAACATGCCACATCAGCGCCACATCAGCGCCCAAATCCTATAACTAACCCATAAAATCCTATAACTAAACACTGCCTATCATGGCTAAAACATCTTCCTCTTACCTGCCACATCATTAATTATTTTTTTATATTTATTTTAATCAACACAAAAAAAGTTGTAAAATATGCATAAAAGGTTTGTACATTTGGTGAAAGGGGTATTTTTTTACAAAAAGCTACTAGCATGTGGGGTGAGTGGGTCCCATTTTTTCCAATAACCATTCATTAAATCCATGGTGAGACTCCTATAACTAATCCCTATAATGAATCCGTGCCTATGGCATTATGTGGGTAACTAACGGGTAATGACGAGTGACTACGGGTAATGCTCCCATAAGGAGTGGTCTTGATGCGGGTGAGCTGGGCAATGTAACCAGCAACACAGCCAGCACGAGCTCAAAAGATGTTACACCCAAATCAGGCCAAGCAATGGTCGTGTTGCCATCTATTTCGTATCATCTAAGTGTTTTTGGAGCTGGTTCAAGAAGCTCAGGGGTGACCCTACTTCAGTCCTTAAACTGAAGTAGTTATGTTTTGATGAATAAAGTTTTTATAGTTGAAGGCAAGCCAGCAATTAAGAAGAACCAGCTAGCCGGACCATCAAATGAGCTTAGTTCAGCCAGTAAAGCTTTAAATCACTCAGCCGGGTAACCAGCAAATTGAACCAGCAAAGTTAATACTTAGGCGAACCAGCTAGTTCAACCAGCTGAAGAATTTTAGTTCAACCAGCATACGAAACTTAATTCAACCAGCAGGCGACGTTGTTTTCTTTTGAGGGGCCAACTTGCTGATACGATTCAAAGTTTACTTATGCTTTTCAATAAACCGGTCAGGTCATGTGCTTAACACGTGCGTAGCAGTTCTAGAAGAATGTTAGTTGTCCAAGGAAGATTCTCATCTATCATTGGATGCTTTTATCATGGGAGGAGCACTACCAAATGGCAGGCCTTTTGCAGATTTTGTCCTTTATTCTTATTGGCTAGTTTGTAATTGTTTGTCCTTTTTGTCTCCTTTTCCTTTTTATGTTTTGTCTTATCTAGAAAGTAGCTGTTAAGCTTCTCCTATAAATAGAAAGCTCTTGTAATTGTAAAAACTTGGTTGATGATTGAATGAAAAGTTTGATAGAGCTTATCTATTTACAAAATCTCTGTGTCTTTACGAATCTTTGATTCCGGTGGCTAAGAGTGGTTTCTTTATCAGTGTTTGTGGTGTTACTTTATCAAACATTGTGGTGAAATCCAAATCTTCATATCTGATATTATAGTTGTGGTGGAATCTTTATCAGCTGTAGTTAAAGACTTGGAGTGTTTCTAGATCTCTAATTATGGTGGAATCTTTATCAATTAAGGGTTTAGATTCTCTATCCTTTGTGCTCTTATTTCAGAGTTTTATACTCTGTTTTAGGGCTGCTACTGTTACAAATTGGGTGTTAGTGTTCAGATCTGTTGGCTGAAGAAAGCTTGTTCTAAATTACATTTTTAAAGTCATAATCACGCATCAAAGTGGTATTAGAGCCTAGGTTGTTCAAATTGAAGCTTTCTTATCATTTTTATTGTTGTTTCAGTTCATACTCTGTTTTGAAGCTGAAAAGCTTATTTCCAGATCTGATTTGAAATGGCTGAGATTCCTAGAAACATGACTCTTGAAGAAGCTCATAATCTTAGAAGAGATAGAGCTATTGAAGCTCTACAACATCAGATGGAAAGAATGGTTAATTTGTTAGAAGATGGTGTGCCAAGAAGAAATAGACCCGGATCTAAAAATGGAGATACAACTATTGTGTCTTCTAGTACTGAATCTGAGGATGGTAGCCAATCTACTGATGGATCTCATGCTTCTTCCCAAAGAAGAAGAAGGCATAGGAAAAAGCTGATGATTTGAAAGATATCAAGATAGATCCACCTGATTTTTTGAAGGGTCCTCTAATCCTGAAGATTACTTTGAATAGGTTCAGGCCATGGATAGAATTATGGAGGTTAAAGCTATGATGATAAAAAGGCCTTTAAAGTTGCTGTAATCAGATTGAAGAAGTATGCTTCAATATGGTATGATAATCTAAAAAAAGAAAGGCAATATGAAGGGAAGAAAATAATCAAAACCTGGTCCAAATTAAAAGAGTATATGCAAAAGAGGTTTGTTCCTCAAGCTTACAAGCAAGAGCTGTATATCCAGATGAATACACTCAAGCAAGGCAGCATGAATGTTGTTGATTACATCAGAGAGTTTGAGCAGCTCAAGATTCGTACAAATGTTAAAGAAGCTGAAGAGCACACTATAGCAAGATTCGTTGGAGGCTTAAATACTTCTATTGCTGATCAAGTTGAAATGCAGCCTCTATGGACTTTTGAGAGTGCTTGCAAGCTGGCTATTCAAGTAGAGAAACAAGCAAAGAAGAAAATTAATTTTAAGTCTTATTTCAAGCCAGCTGTGCTGCCTATGAAGGGTCAATCATCTATGCTGCCTAAGCATAACGAGGTAGCATCCAAAGTATCTAAAGGCAAAGAGCAGGTTGTAGCTGGTCCTAAAGATGATAGAAGGAAATGCTTCAAGTGCCATGGATTTGGGCATTTTCAAGCTCAATGTCCTAACCAGCGTGCTCTTACACTAAAGGAGATTGAAGATTTGGAAGGGGGTTTTGAAACTAAACTAGCATATGATGAGTCTGATATTGAAGAGTTTGTTGCTACTGATATTGGAGAGTTTTTAGTGATTCGAAGAGTAATGCACTCAGCTGAGACTATTGAAGATAAGAGCCAGCGAGAAAACATCTTTCATTCAAGGTGCACAGTCAAGGGCAAAGTGTGCAGCCTTATTGTTGATGGAGGCAGCTGTGCAAACGCAGCATCTGCTCATATGGTGGAAAAACTTGAGCTGATTACAAAGAAGCATCCTCATCCATACAAACTTCAATGACTTAACCAAGGCAGTGAGGTAAAGGTTACTCGCCAAGTTACTGTTCCATTTTCTATTGGTACGGTTTATCAAGATGAGATCACTTGTGATGTTATTCCTATTGATGCTTGTCATTTGCTGCTTGGTAGGCCTTGGTTATTTGATAAGTATGTCTATCATAATGGACATTAAAATACTTACTCGCTGTATGGAAAGAAGGTCACCCTCACTTCTTTAAAGCCTAGTGAAATACCTAGAGCTGACCCTACTGTTAAGAATGATAAAACTTTGTTTATGACTCAAGCTGAAGTTGATACTGAGTTAAAGGGTGGTACTGGTGCTTATTTATTGCTGATGGTTGAAAGTGATGAGTTGAACCAGCATGATGAAATACCAGCTATGGTAAAACCATTGTTATTCGAATTTGCTGATGTGTTTCCTACTGAGTTACCTACTGGTTTACCACCAATCAGGGGTATTGAACATCAAATTGATCTTGTACCTAGATCTGTTCTTCCTAATAAAGTAGCTTATCGATGTTCCCCTCATAAAGCAAAAGAATTAGAAAAGCAAGTTAATGAGCTGGTTGCCAAGGGGTATGTTAGAACCAGCATGAGTCCTTATTCAGTACCAGCTTTGCTGGTTTCAAAGAAAGATGGTTCTATGAGAATGTGTGTAGATAGCAGAGCTATTAACAACATCACCATCAAATATAGGTATCAAATACCTAGATTAGATGATATGCTAGATGAGCTGCATGGTTCTTGTGTATTCTTCAAAGTTGATCTTAGAAGTGGGTATCATCAGATTCGAATAAAAGAAGGAGATGAATGGAAGACAACTTTCAAGATCAAGGGTGGGTTATTCGAGTGGTTGGTTATGCCTTTTGGATTATCTAATGCACCCAGCACATTCATGAGACTTATGAATGAAGTGCTCAGACCATTTATTGGGCAGTTTATGGTTGTTTACTTTGATGACATTCTAGTGTACTCAAAAACTAAAGAAGAACACTTGGATCATTTGAGGAAAGTATTTGAGCTATTAAGGCAATATCAATTATATGCAAAGCTGGAGAAGTTTGATTTCTTTGTCAGCAAAGTAGTGTTTCTTGGGTATGTGGTTTCTGAAGAAGGCATTTCAATGGATCCATCTAAGGTGGACGCAATCAGATCATGGCCTAGTCCTTCTTCCATCACTGAAGTCAGAAGTTTTCATGGTTTAGCTTCATTTTATAGAAGATTTATCAAAGACTTCTCCAAAATTGTTGCTCCAATTACTGATTGTTTGAAGAAAGGGGTATTTGAATGGTCCAGTTCTACACAATCAGCATTTGAATCATTGAAAAAGAAGCTTAGTTCAGCACCTATACTTGCTTTGCCTAATTTTGATATGCTGTTTGAACTTGAATGTGATGCAAGTGGTATTGGCATTGGAGCTGTGCTAGTGCAAGGAAAAAGACCAGTAGCTTATTTCAGTGAAAAGCTAAATGGGTCAAAGCTGAATTATAGCACTTATGATAAAGAGTTTTATGCCATCATTCGAGCTGTTGATCATTGGTCACATTATTTGAAGCAAAGACAGTTTGTTCTCTTTTCTGATCATGAAGCATTAAAATACATTAATGGGCAGCACAAATTAAATCCAAGGCATGCAAAATGGGTTGAATTCTTGCAGATGTACTCCTTTGTGTCTAAACACAAGGCTGGTACTTCTAATGTTGTTGCTAATGCTCTTTCAAGAAGATATTCTTTGTTGTCAATTCTGGAAGCTAGAGTTCTTGGATTTTCATTTGTTAAGGAGTTATATGAAGCTGATCCAGACTTTGCACCTATTTTGAACTGTTCTCCTGCTGAGTCCAAAAGAGATTATGTTGAGCAAGATGGTTTTCTATTCAAGGGCAGCAGATTGTGAAATGTCCCGTTCATATTGATTATAAACGTTCCATATTAATTGATTTCGTTGCGAGATTTTGACCTCTATATGAGACGTTTTTCAAAGACTGCATTCATTTTTAAAACAACCATAACCTTTATTTTATCAATAAAGGTTTTAAAAACATTACGTAGATTATCAAATAATGATAATCTAAAATATACTGTTTACACACGACCATTACATAATGGTTTAAAATAGAAATATATTACATCGACATATGTTTCTTGAATGCAGTTTTTACACAATATCATACAAATATGGACTCCAAATCTTGTCCTTATTTTAGTATGCAGCAGCGGAAGCTCTTAGTATTCACCTAAGAATAAACATGCTTTAAACGTCAACAAAAATGTTGGTGAGTTATAGGTTTAACCTATATATATCAAATCGTAACAATAGACCACAAGATTTCATATTTCAATACACATCCCATACATAGAGATAAAAATCATTCATATGGTGAACACTTGGTAACCGACATTAACAAGATGCATATATAAGAATATCCCCATCATTCCGGGACACCCTTCGGATATGATATAAATTTCGAAGTACTAAAGCATCCGGTACTTTGGATGGGGTTTGTTAGGCCCAATAGATCTATCTTTAAGATTCGCGTCAATTAGGGTGTATGTTCCCTAATTCTTAGATTACCAGACTTAATAAAAAATGGCATATTCGATTTCGATAATTCAACCATAGAATGTAGTTTCGCGTACTTGTGTCTATTTTGTAAATCATTTATAAAACCTGCATGTATTCTCATCCCAAAAATATTAGATTTTAAAAGTGGGACTATAACTCACTTTCACAGATATTTCCTTCCTCGGAAATAAGACTTGGCCACGGATCGATTCACGAACCTATACAAATATGTATAGATATATCAAAGTATGATCAAAATATAATTACAACCATTTTTATTATGTTTTAAAGATTTGAGTGTATTAAGTCAGCTGTCCTCGTTAGTAACCTACAACTAGTTGTTCACAGTTAGATGTACAGAAATAAATCGATATATATTATCTTGAATCAATCCACGACCCAGTGTATACACGTCTCAGGCTAAATCACAACTCAAAGTATATATATTTTTGGAATCAACCTCAACCCTGTATAGCTAACTCCAACATTACTGCATATAGAGTGTCTATGGTTGTTCCAAATAATATATATACATGGGTCGATATGATATGTCAAAACATTTGTATACGTGTCTATGGTATCCCAAGATTATATAATATATTAGAATACATGTATAATACAATATAAGTTAGCTAGGATATGATTTGTATAGATTTGTTAAACATTTCCCGTAGCTAAAAAGATCAAAAATATCCAATCTTGTTTTACCCATAACTTCTTCATTTTAAATCTGTTTTGAGTGAATCAAATTGCTATGGTTTCATATTGAACTCTAATTTAAGAATCCAAACAGAAAAAGTATAGGTTTATAGTCAGAAATTTAAGTTACATGTCAATTACTAAAGAGGTAGTCATTTCCGTCGAAAGAACGACATCTTGATGACCATTTTAAAAAACATACTTTCACTTTGAGTTTAACCAAGATTTTTGGATATAGTTTCATGTTCATATGAAAAATCATTTTCCCAGAAGAACAACTTTTAAATCAAAGTTTATCATAGTTTTTAATTATCCAAACCAAAACAGCCCCCGGTTTCACTACGACGGCGTATATCCGATTTTATGGTGTTCATCATGTTTCCAGGTTTTAAATCATTAAGTTAGCATATCATATAGATATAGAACATGTGTTTAGTTGATTTTAAAAGTCAAGTTAGAAGGATTAACTTTTGTTTGCGAACAAGTTTAGAATTAACTAAACTATGTTCTAGTGATTACAAGTTTAAACATTCGAATAAGATAGCTTTATATGTATGAATTGAATGATGTTATGAACATCATTACTACCTTAAGTTTTCTGGATAAAACTACTGGAAATGAAAAAAATGGATCTAGCTTTAAAGGATCCTTGGATGGCTTGAAAGTTCTTGAAGCAGAATCATGACACGAAAACAGTTCAAGTAAGAATTTTCACTCGAAATAAGATTGTTATAGTTGTAGAAATTGAATCAAAGTTTGAATATGAATATTACCTTGAATTAGAAAGATAACCTACTGTAAATAACAAATGTTCCTTGATCTTATATGATTACTTGGAATGGATTAGAAAGCTTGGAAGTAGACTTGCAAACTTGGAAGTATTCTTGATTTTTATGAAACTATACTTATGGAATTTATGAAGAACACTTAGAACTTGAAGATGGAACTTGAGAGAGATCAATTAGATGAAGAAAATTGAAGAAAATTGAAGAATGAAAGTGTTTGTAGGTATTTTTGGTCGTTGGTATATGGATTAGATATAAAGGATATGTAATTTTATTTTAATGTAAATAAGTCATGAATGATTACTAATATTTTTGTAATTTTATGAGATATTTCATGCTAGTTGCCAAATGATGGTTCCCACATGTGTTAGGTGACTCACATGGGCTGCTAAGAGCTGATCATTGGAGTGTATATACCAATAGTATATACATCTAAAAGCTGTGTATTGTATGAGTACGAATACGGGTGCATACGAGTAGAATTGTTGATGAAACTGAACGAGGATGTAATTGTAAGCATTTTTGTTAAGTAGAAGTACTTTGATATGTGTATTGAAGTCTTTCAAAAGTGTAAGAATACATATCAAAACACAACATGTATATACATTCTAATGAAGTCGTTAAGTCTTCGTTAGTCGTTACATGTAAGTGTTGTTTTGAAACCTTTAAGTTAACGATCTCAATTAATGTTGTTAACTCAATGTTTATTATATCAAATGAGATGTTAAATTATCATATTATCATGATATTATGATGTATTAATATCTCTTAATATGATATATACATTAAAATATCGTTACAACGATAATCGTTACATATAAGTCTCGTTTCGTAATTCTTGAGTTAGTAGTCTTGTTTTTACATATGTAGTTCATTGTTAACACACTTAATGATATATTTAAATATCATTTTATCATGTTAAATATAGTGTATCAATATCTTAATATGATACATATGTATTTAGTAGACGTTATCATAACGATAATCGTTATATATATCATTTCGAGTTTCTTAACTTAGTAATCTCATTTCTTATGTATATCACACATTGTTAATATACTTAGTGAGATACTTACTCATCATAATCTCATGTCAACCATATATATATGTCTATATATACCACAACATGTAGTTTTTACAAATTTGTAACGTTCGTGAATCGCCGGTCAACTTGGGTGATCAATTGTCTATATGAAACTTATTTCATTTAATCAAGTCTTAACAAGTTTGATTGCTTAACACGTTGGAAACATTTAGTCATGTAAATATCAATCTCAATTAATATATATAAACATGGAAAAGTTCGGGTCACTGCAGATTGTGCATCCCAAAAGATTCAATCAGGGAGTTGCTGATTAGAGAAGCACATGGAGGTGGTTTAGCTGGTAATTTTGGGATTAACAAGACATTGGATATCCTAAGTGAACACTTCTACTGGCCATGTATGGATAAAGATGTCAAAGCTGTGATTAATTACTGTTCTACATGCTTTCAAGCTAAGTCAGCATTTCACAAGGGTTTGTATACTCCTCTTCCTGTTCCCAACCAGCCATGGGAAGATTTGAGCATGGATTTCATTGTTGCATTGCCAAGGACTCAGCGAGGCAAAGATTCTATTATGGTTGTTGTTGACAGGCTTTCAAAGATGGCTCATTTCATAGCCTGCAACAAAACCAATGATGCTACTATTATTGCTACTTTATTCTTCAAAGAAATTGTTCGTCTTCATGGAGTTCCCAAAACCATTGTGTCTGATCGAGATACAAAGTTCTTAAGCTATTTTTGGAAGACATTATGGAAGCTGCTTGGAACAAAGCTTTTATTCAGCACTTCTCACCATCCCCAAACTGATGGTCAAACTGAAGTTGCCAATAGAACTGTGGGAATGCTGCTGAGAGCACTTGTGAAGAAAAGTTTGAAGGAGTGGGATTTAAAGCTTGCTCAAGCTGAATTTGCTTTTAACAGAGCACCTAATTACTCCACAGGAAAATCACCATTTGAAATCTGCTATGGTGCAAATTCACTCACACCCATTGATCTGATTCCTTTTGCAATTGAGCCTAAGGCAAGTGTTGATGCAGTAGCAAAGGCCAAAGAAATAAAGAAGCTGTATGAGCAAGTGAGGGCCAAAATTGAGAAGACCAACCAGCAATACAAGGCTAAAGCTAACCAACATAGAAAGCAGCCCACTTTTATTCCTGGTGATCTTGTTTGGATTCATCTAAGGACGGAAAGGTTCCCAGCAAAAAGGAAGAACAAGCTGATGCCAAGAGCTGAGGGTCCATTCAAAGTGTTGGAAAAAGTTGGTGATAATGCTTACAAGGTCGAGCTGCCTGGTGATACTACTGTGTCTAGCACTTTTAATGTTGGTGATTTAATGCCCTACTTGGAAGATGACAACCTCGAGAACTTGAGGTCAAGTTCCTTTTTAGAGGGGGAGGATGATGCGGGTGAGCTGGGCAATGTAACCAGCAACACAGCCAGCACGAGCTCAAAAGATGTTACACCCGAATCAGGCTAAGCAATGGTCGTGTTGCCATCTATTTCGTATCATCTAAGTGTTTTTGGAGCTGGTTCAAGAAGCTCAGGGGTGACCCTACTTCAGTCCTTAAACTGAAGTTGTTATGTTTTGATGAATAAAGTTTTGATAGTTGAAGGCAAGCCAGCAATTAAGAAGAACCAGCTAGCCGGACCATCAAATGAGCTTAGTTCAGCCAGTAAAGCTTTAAATCACTCAGCCGGGTAACCAGCAAATTGAACCAGCAAAGTTAATACTTAGGCGAACCAGCTAGTTCAACCAGCTGAAGAATTTTAGTTCAACCAGCATACGAAACTTAATTCAACCAGCAGGCGACGTTGTTTTCTTTTGAGGGGCCAACTTGCTGATACGATTCAAAGTTTACTTATGCTTTTCAATAAACCGGTCAGGTCATGTGCTTAACACGTGCGTGGATGTTCTAGAAGAATGTTAGTTGTCCAAGGAAGATTCTCATCTATCATTGGATGCTTTTATCATGGTAGGAGCACTACCAAATGGCAGGCCTTTTGCAGATTTTATCCTTTATTCTTATTGGCTAGTTTGTAATTGTTTGTCCTTTTTGTCTCCTTTTCCTTGTCTTATCTAGAAAGTAGCTGTTAAGCTTCTCCTATAAATAGAGAGCTCTTGTAATTGTAAAAACTTGGTTGATGATTGAATGAAAAGTTTGATAGAGCTTATCTATTTACAAAATCTCTGTGTCTTTACGAATCTTTGATTTCGGTGGCTAAGAGTGGTTTCTTTATCAGTGTTTGTGGTGTTACTTTATCAAACATTGTGGTGAAATCCAAATCTTCATATCTGATATTATAGTTGTGGTGGAATCTTTATCAGCTGTAGTTGAAGACTTGGAGTGTTTCTAGATCTCTAATTGTAGTGGCATCTTTATCAATTAAGGGTTTAGATTCTCTATCCTTTGTGCTCTTATTTCAGAGTTTTATACTCTGTTTTAGGGATGTTACTGTTACAAATTGGGTGTTAGTGTTCAGATCTGTTACCTGAAGAAAACTTGTTATAAATTGCGTTTTTAAAGTCATAATTACGCATCAGGTCTTATAGCTTCACTTGAAAAATAGTAGAATGTTTTATCATTGAAGTTATGGTGGTTAATTATGCATTTGCTTTTGTTTTGAAAAGTAGTACAATTGTTAATTCAATAATTTTTTCTTTATAATCCCGTAAATTTACGAGTCTTTTCACTAGTTTAATTAAACTATAACACTACTTACTCCGTATCAAATTCAAATTAAGGAATTATAGGACAAGTAAAAAGTAAGATAATATTTTTTATTTTTTGAAAAAAGTAAAGAAAATACGTGGGTCCCACGTTTAAAACCAGTTTATTTATGTGCTAACTAATTTTACCGGTCAGAAGTAAGACAAAACAGTTGAAGAAGAAGGTATCTGTCACCACAATTAAACTAATACATACATCATCTTCCATATAATTAATTAATTAGTTCAATTAATATCAGTTTAATTAACCTCAACTCTATTCCCCCATCCTTTTCAGTTAGGGTTTTATTTACCAATCGATCAGATCAAATCAAATCAAATCAAATTACAATCGTTTACACCGTTTCCATCGATTATCAAATCAATACACGATTCATCAATCAATATAATCACCAATAAATCAAATCCCCCACATTAATTTCGATGGGGAAAGTGACGGTGGCAGCGGCGGTGATCGGCGGAGCTGCGGTTTTTGCTGCGACGGTGTTGATCTTACGCAACCGTATGCAGAAGTCATCACGGTGGTGCAAAGTGATGGAGATTTTGGATGAATTTGAGAAAAAGTGTGATGCAAGTAATGAGAAATTGAAACAGATAGCTGATGCTATGACTGTTGAGATGCATGCTGGACTTGCTTCTGAAGGTGGTAGTAAACTTAAGATGCTTATCAGCTATGTTGATAACCTTCCTACTGGGTAATTTTTCTATTGTATTACTTTTTCTAACTAATTGTAAAAAGTTAGATTTTTTAGGGTATTTTATTTTATTTATTTTAAATCATAAAAGAAAAAGAATTATATGCATGCTAGATTATTTATATTATAGAATTTAGTTATAATTATAATTATAATTATAATTATTATTATTATTTCAGAGAATCGATCTATGCGGGAAAAAAACCGGTTTCGTGAAATTACCAAGAACCGGATGTCGCAAAAAAGGAATCACCTGCGAAATAGTTTTTGCAAGATAATTTGAACATAAAAAGATCGGATATATCGCTATATTAAAAAATGTTTTATTAAACACTGTCTTTTTGAAAATTAATGTGAAAAAACTGTCATCTTCTAAAAAACCCCTATGTGAAATAAATTTTAAACCCGTTCTTTTATGGGTATTTTGTAATCTGTAATGTTAAATGTTAATGTTGATTTAATTCTTATTTTGAATTTTATTTAATTAATTAATTACTATAAGCAGTGGCGAGTGTAGGAGTATTCCTACGGGGTCCTGTGACACCACTAGTTTTTCGAAAATTATCACAAAAAAATATTTTTTTCTGTATAGGACACCACTAAATATATAATAATGTGACCCCATATATTTCTAGATTTTAAAAATTCATAGTTTGAACTATTAAGATATTTGAAATTAGCCCGCTTATAATTTTATAGTATGGGCAATTTATATATTTAAACAAAAATAAACTTAGGCACTTAGCCTTATCCAATTTTCAATTGACTCTATTATGTGAGTCGAACATTAAGTGTCGATTTATTGACGACTTAACTGCCGCTTAGAGCCTAAATTTAACTTCAGACATGTTTTAAAATCAATGGAAATTTAATTCTACTATTTCCATGGCGTCTCATTTTAATTTTATTTTATTATTTTAAAGTTTTCCTACTTATGGACTGGAAGTGCTTTTGAAAGCAATCTCTCTATCCATAGAACATTGAGAGGGATGATTTTTAATACTCTTGGAGTGTTTCACTTTAGGTAGAAAAATGACTTGTTTCTATTATAGGATAGGAGAAGGATTGTCTACATCTTACCTCCTTCATACCTCACTTTTGTGGGATTGTGTTTTGTTGTTGTTGTTATCCAATTTCCTATTTCCTTTGTATCTAGCGACCATCGATGATCATATGTGATTTCATTCCGTCATTCCTAATTTCGTGTCCTTCCCTCTTCATCCGAGTCATCCATTATTATGTAAGTATATGTACATTCATAAGGTTGCACTACTCCTTTTGTATGGATGTACATATATATATTACTAATAAATATCAATAAAATTGCCTTTTTAAAAAAGTACTCGTAACTTAGTTGAGCTTTTTTGCTAATAATGTATCATGTATACATGTTTATAATTAGTTTCTCAAATGATTGATTTTCATTTAAGTATATATGTTTAGTTTATGTTTATAATTGTAACTTTTTAGTACTGATCTTTCATTTAAGTATATATATGTTTATAATTGCAATTTTTTAGTACTAATGTATCATGTATATATTTTAATTTTATTGGTGTATCATGTATATATGTTTGTAATTAGTTTTCTTAGATGATTGATCTTTTTTGGTACTAATGTAATTAATAAAATTATCTTTTCGTACTGTAAATTTTTGGTACTGATGTATCAATAAAATTGCCTTTTGGTTTTGAATTTGACAACTATTATTAACATGTTAAGATACTTCGATTTGTGAATGATTATCTACTTGCATATATTGAGAAATATGTTTTAGATTATATTAGCAATGATGCAATTATGAATGAATTTTATCGTATGAAATCTCATAGGCAAAAGTAAAAACTTACTTTTAGAGTTGATTGTATTAAATATATGATATTTTTGAATAGGGGTTAATATTTGTGAAAATGTCAATTCCCTTTTTGTATAAATAATATCATTTTGTATGGTGGTTGTTGTAATGACAATAGTAAAAAAATATGAACAACCTTTTGTGAGTACTATCTAATATCCCGACCCGATCCAATTTAACCCGACCCGATTTGACCCCATACATTCAATATTTGTGCAAGTAAGTTATCGAATAAGTTTTTTGGGACCCCATTGGATTTTCATCCTAGAATCGCCACTGACTATAAGACGACTGAATACAAGAAGTTGAAAGCCTATGTGTTATCTTTAGGATGATCATGATTAACTATAATTAGAATTAGAATTAGAATGGGACATTTACACGGTGCTACTAATTTTTGCAAAAAACTTAAATTCGTGATTATCTCTAAATTATATTACTCTTATGATTAGTAGTAGCCTAAGACCTTATTCCAATTGTTTCACTGTGGAAAAAAATAAATAAAACTAATAGAAATTTTGAAAAAGTAAGCTTTTTAGTTCCAAGTTATCCTTTTCATGTTACATAATAACTGCAAGAACATTTGTTTAAACAATATGCTTCCTTAGTTCAGATCAAGTTATTAATAAGTTCCACATTAACTTTCGGTTTTCCATTTTTTTATAAATAATCAAGCTAATTATTATGTCTTCTTTTAATTGCAGTGATGAGGAAGGCGTATATTATGCATTAGATCTTGGCGGAACAAATTTCCGCGTGTTGCGGGTACAATTAGCAGGCAAATCTGGTATCAAGTTTCAAGAATTTGCTGAGGCGTCCATTCCTCCAGAATTGATGGTTGGAACTTCACAAGTAAGTATCTCGACATATTATCTTACATTTGATGATTAGTTAAAAACTTGTTCATATATTTGGTCTTTATTTTTTCAGGCACTTTTTGATTATATTGCAGCAGAACTCGCAAAATTTGTTGCCGGAGAAAGTGACAAGTTTCATCTTCCTGCGGGGCAACAACGGGAGTTGGGGTTCACTTTCTCGTTCCCTGTAATGCAATTGTCGATCGATTCCGGGACTCTTATGCGATGGACTAAGGGATTCTCAATTGAGGACATGGTAATTACATTTATAGTCAAATATTTAATTCAGCTGGTTTTATAGTAATTTGATTATGATTCTTTGACCACAATAATCTTTTTAAATAATGTTCTTAATTAACATTTGATTGTTGATATGTAGGTTGGTGAAGATGTAGTTGCGGAATTGACCCGAGCAATGAAAAGAAAAGGCATTGATATGAGTGTTTCTGCTCTGGTAAGTTCAATTAGGTTCATACATCTGCTAATGTAGGGTAGTTAACTAATATAACTAAAATTAGAGGTGGCAATTCCGATCCATTCATAAATGTGTTGATTTGGGCTGAAATGGAAACATATCATCTGGGTAGATGGGTCAAACAAGTTAAGAGTCTCCAAAATTAAGGTGCTTTGTTAAAAAGTAAAATATTTTTTTGAAGTATAATTATAAAATCTAACTTGGCACATTATTTATTTTGCAACGTCAAATAAATGGACAATAACGGTTGGTGGGTCGTGAGTCGGCCTTCCCTGTTTGATAAATATTATAATTTTGTTTGTTTTAACCCGTTATCAAATCCCCTCATTTACCGCCCTTCACAAATGTGTTTTTTTTTTAATAAAAACTTGAGATGTTGGATGTAGGTCAATGATACAGTTGGAACATTAGCTGGAGGTAGATATGATAACAAAGACGTTGCTATTGCTGTAATCTTGGGTACCGGATCGAACGCTGCTTATGTGGAAAGAGCCCAGGCTATACCAAAATGGCAGGGTCCGCCTCCTAAATCAGGAGAGATGGTGAGTACTAAGTGTACTGCTGTCACAATTTTCGTTCCGATATCAAAGTCTATGTTAACAGATCTTAAATTTTTATAGGTCATAAACATGGAGTGGGGTAACTTTAGGTCGTCACATCTTCCTTTGACAGAGTACGATATTGCACTTGACGCCGAAAGTTTAAACCCAAGTGAACAGGTGATAGTTTTCACATATTCCATTATACCTATGTTTATGTATATATGTATGTATGTTACTAATGCATTATATTGGCAGATATTTGAAAAAATGATCTCGGGCATGTATCTTGGAGAGATTCTACGTAGAGTTTTGTGTAGGATGGCTGATGAGGCTGCACTTTTTGGCGATTCTACTCCCCCGAAACTAAAAACTCCTTTCATATTGAGGTATTCTTTTATAAGTTTGTGAATTTTAGGTAACACTAAAAAAATACTCCGTAATAAAAAATAATAATAAAATTTCTACCTAAAAAATTTAAGATACTGTGTAGTTGAAACCAGAGGCTTAACAATGAAATTTGGGCCTAGTGGTTGAAACCTAGACCTCTAAGTGGGGTTGATTGTAGTAGGCCTCATATACATCTTGGTTAATTGATATATCTACTCTTTATCAAGTTGATTTACTAATCTTTATTTTAAGTTTTATCTTTTGTAATTTTCTACAAAATATGTCTTGTAATTACTCATATGAAGCATATTGTTACATTATTTATCATCTGTCTGCAGGACACCCGAGATGTCGGCAATGCACCACGACACATCCTCGGATCTCAATGTGGTCGGGAAAAAGTTGAAAGACGTTTTAGAGGTACAATTTTCAAACTATTGTAATGATGTAAACTTTATGATCATATTGGTGACACTCAAAATTTTAAACAGTTTAAGATCACTAGAAAAAAAGTGTCCCTTTCAATCCAACCCAACCCAACCCAACCTCTTAACCAGTGACCTACTCATATTGCCACCTTTGTGCTAACCTACTCATATTTCCACCTTTGTGCTAACCACATCAAGAATGTTACTCGAGTCTTT